>NC_133618.1:308039457-308309826 GCF_048593235.1 Sminthopsis crassicaudata | reverse complement strand
CTAGTTAATAAGAACTTTTTTTTAAAGGCAGCATGAGAGAGTGGGAAAGATGTTAGATTAAGGGTTAGGAAATCTAAAGATTGTGGTCTTGCACCTACCAATTATTGGCTCTATGAATTTGGAAAAGTCATTTCTTTTACATGAGTCTGAGTTGCCTTATTCATATTAATCTTTTCCCTGCATAGCTTATAGATGTGACAGTGAAAAACCTGTAAAAGTGCTTTGAAAAATGTGAAAAATACATGCAAAGATAAGATATGGTTATTATTGTCACCATTATATTGTCATCATTGTCATTTTTCAAAGCATTTTTAGATGGCATTTTCAATCCCAAGTCTATTGGAATTGTCTTGGATCACTACTTTCTGAATAGATCTACGTCTTTCATTGTTGATCATAATCTTGCTCTTTCTGTGTACAGTGTTCTCCGGTATTACTCACTTTACTCAGCATCAGTTCATCAAATAGAACATTTTGTATTTGATCCTAGGTTCAAAAGGGAGCCACTGGAATTTATTAAGTAGGCTGGGTAACATGATTAGGCCTGGACTTTAGGAAAACTTCTTTAGTGGATAAATGGAGGAGAGATTGGAGTGGGGGAGAGTAGATCAAGATAGGCAGATGTAGCAGTAACTGATTACAATAATCTCGATATGAGATGATGAAGGCTTACACTGGAAGAGTGTCAGGGATAGAGGAAGGGGAACATTTGAAAAATATTTCAAAAGTGAAGCAGACTTTGAAAACAAATTGAAAATAGGGGAGAGGATGAAAGATGTTGAAGAGTCTAGAATAACTTCTAGGTTATGAGTCTAAAGGACTAGGAGGATAATGTTGCCTTCAATAGTAATAGGAAAGATAATGGTGATGGAACAGGGTTTCAGGGAAAGATAATGAGTTCTATTTTGGACATGTTGAGTATAAGATATCTTCTGAACATCCAGTATAGGACGTCTAAAAGGCAGTTGGAAATACGAGATTGGAGATCAGAAAGATCAATGCAGATCAACAACTATTTACTGCCTTTGAATCTAGAAAGATGCCTAAGGCACTGAAAGGTTATTGAGGGGTGGGGTGGGGAATAAGAAAATCTCATTTGAAACTGGTTACTGATTTCTGAATCAAGACCATCTGCAGGGAGGAAATTAAATATTCTTCATTGATGCTATTTTAAAAGTGTTGAATGAAGAGAGTTAATTATATAGCCAAGAACAGTCCTGACTAATGACAAGCTCTGTGTTTAATATCCTAATCTTTGTTGGAATCATTAAGGTTAGTTGAACCAGTCATATTCTGTGACTGTATTGAAGATTCCTAACCAACCAGATCAGAATGTCAGTGAATTGCAGAATGGAGGGGTGTCTACAAAGTGACAGTAGAGGAGGAAAGATATACAGACTGTTTTGTACAATAGAACACAATTTCTCAGTGGTTCTTCCTCTGGGACTGCAAAGGGAAAAAAGAATGAGTTTTACTGTATAAAGAAACTCCATTTAAAGAAAAAGGACTTATTTTCAACTTAAAGACATAAAGCACATTGCTGTATTTTTTTCTCTCAAGTGTTTACATAGCCCAGGGTTCCTTAGACTTATGTGAAATATTTAAGCTAACTTCTCTGTGTATTTGAATGAGAAGTGCTGGCAATACAGAAGATATATGTATCTTCTATTGCCTAGAATAGCAGAGGCTTAAACACACACACACACACACACACACACACACACACACACACACACACAGAAAATGAATGTACTGGGGAACCCATGAGATGAGCATTTTGAGAGAAGTGTTTTCTTTGAGACAATTTGTCATGTGACTGGACAAATCAGTTAAATTTCTAGCCCTTTGTGTTCCCTCTTTTATATAGCACAACTGACCTCTGTATGCTCCACTGGATATTGTGTGACTGATTTCCTCTTTAAGGTGTGCAGATAATTTCATTCTTTCCTTCTGGCTCTAGAGGGTATACCAATGTACTCTCTCATAAGCCTCAGAGGTGGAAAAAAAAAACTGTCAAAATATCATTTTTTCTCCTTCAACGTGCTTCTCCAGGGTAATTAGGTTAATGTGTGGTTGCCCAATTGTAAGAGCAACCAAAGAAATTTCTGTGAATATGTGTATGTATGTGTTTGTGTTTATGTGTGTGTATGTGTGTGTTTTGTGGGAAGGACTATCTAGTGATGGCAAAATGACATAATAATGACTCCACTATGTTGAATTCTGATCAAATAGAAATAATAATTAATAATAGATTTTTATAAACTGCTTTAAAGTTTGTACAAAATTTGAAACTGGAGCTTCCTGACTCCTTGTCTAACAACTATGCACACTGTCTTATGAAAATGCCTGGGAAGAATATAAGGTACAAGCTAACTTTTTACCAATTAGCCTCCATTTGGGATGAAGTAAACAAGAATATCCTTTGGCGAGTTGTGGCAACCCTCAGAGAAGAAATTCAGGTCATAGCTGCTAGGGGTAGAATATAGTGTAAACCAAAAATGTAGTATTATTCATTTCAAGCTATTTGATTGGATTTTTTTCAGTGCTTTCTCTCTGGTACATATGATAGGGTAGTAAATGGTCAGAAAATTTAAGGGTTTTTTTGCCAGATAAATCCAGTTTAAATACTTATGTTTTCATATATCTGTGCCTTTCAGACATCATAATTTTTTCTTAATCCATGTTGCAGACAAATGAAAGATAACTATATTTTTTCCTTTGCACTTATTAATTGACATATTTCTTTTTGTAGTTAAAAGAAAATGCTCATTCCTTATTCATCATTTAAGATAAAAATATATTGCTCAATATTTAAATCTTAAAATAGGGAGAAAAAGAGCCTCAACATAAAGTAGGAAGACTCATATCAAAGATGATGATTCCTAAGCCCTTTAGGACAGTAAAATTAACGAGGTGAGAACCCCGCCATCACAGAGAATTCTCTTGGGGATAGTATGCAGGAGACCAGGAGTTACTGGAGTTGCAGGAGTAGACCAAGGTTACCTTCACATTCACAGGTTTTCTTCCTGCCCTCTTTTATCTGCAGTAGTTATACGGATTTTCAGGTAAAATGTTCAGCAAATGGACTAGAGGAAATAAGTGGCAATTTAAACATATACTGTTTTGGATCATATAAGTATAGGGTTTCACTGTTCTCATCTATGGAGTTGCTTAGAAGCAAAGACCACATAAGAGGAAGAGCTACCCTGAATCTTTTCCCCACGTATGTAACTTTTTGTATGCCTGCAACAAATCTATCCAATATAGCCATTTAAACCAATCATATTTAGGCAGGTACATAGGAAGTGATGTCTTTGAGGACTTTATGTAGTCCATATTGAGGAAAATTACTTTTATGCTTCATTGTTAGGCTGAACAAATTGTAATTTTCTTATAATGAATACCTATGATAAGAAAATAGGATCGATATAGACTACCTTGAAGTGATCAATTCAGTTCATTTCAGTGTAACACAAGGAATTTTTCCAGGTTCTAGGGATAAAGAGATAAATGTACAATAATCCTTGACTATCATGAAATTATATTCTATTAGGAGGGAAAGAATTCATTCAGAATATATAGACATAAATACAAGGTAATTTGAGGAGGAAGGAAGCTAGGGTTTGGGGGAACAAAGAAGACTTTATAGAAGAAATAATAAATGATTGGAGACTTGACAGAACATAGGGATTCTGAGGCAGAGGTAGAACATGTAGACATGAGGTCCAGCTTTAGCAAATGCACAGAGGTAGCAGATGTAATGCTAATTTGGAAGAGCAGCTAATATTCCAGTTTGGCTAGTCCATAGGGTAGATGAAAGGGTATAATGTAAAATAAGGCTGTTTGTTAAATATTTTCCTACTAAGAGAGAGAAAGAGACAGAGAGAGAGAGAGAGAGAGAGAGAGAGAGAGAGAGAGAGAGAGAGAGAGAGAGAGAGAGAGAGTGTCAGTCAGAGAGAGAGACAGACAGAGACAGACAGACAAAGTCAGAGAAAGAGAGACAGAGAGAGAGAGAGAGACAGAGAGAGAGAGAGAAAGAGAAAATTACATGTAATTCAAATATTTTTACCTCTGCTTTTATTGGAGTGGTTATACCTTACACTTCTATTATTAGAATTATTATTAAAGTGTTTGTGGGTTTTTGTGGTTAAAAATATCATTTACCTGATACCTACAAATATATAATCAATGCATTTTGGGGTAAATAGTGCATCATTTTGAAGGATCCACCCTAAACTTCTATGAACACCATCTAATTAGGTTGCCTTTTTCACAGGCCAGAAGTCTCCAGTTTAAAGCTTTAAATTTTGACTTAAACATAAGAACCAAAAGAACTGTTTTATTTCATGCAGTGGAGATTCCTCCTGCTTGAGGCAGTTAAGGTTCTTGTCCTCTCTCTGAGATCAACTACAAAGCTATTTTTCTTGTCTTTAGTTCTCTGGCCTGAGATCCTTGATTCCTGGAGCAAGAAGAGAAGTAGAAGTACCCTTCCTACATTCAATGTTGTTTTTTCAGTTCTGCCAGTTATACAGTCTATCTCAGTTCTATCAATAGTTTTCTTAGCTGTATAGTCCACTAGTAATGTAATTAATGCTTCCTTAAAAACTGTAATTCTGACTAGGTAAAGCTGAGATGCTCTTGTCCTCACATGGCTACCTGAATCCCTAGATGTTTACTTTTTACAAGTATACTAAGGAGAAAAGAGTGCAATATATTTTCCACAATCAAAACCTGATTAAAATATCTATCTGACATTTGACAGGGAGACAGAAATGTAATCTAATTTAAGCTTTTATGAATGTTTTCTTTCTTACTGCCAGATTTAGCATGTATGTTAAGATGCAGGAAAATTGGAAACATATCCAGATAGAATGAATAAATTGAATTAGCACTATGAGTTGTGTTGTATTATTTCAATGATTATTTGGTTTTTTAATTACTTTTATAATTATAATTTTTATCCCCTCCCCTAGATGACAGGCAATCACATATATGTTAAATGCGTTACAGTATATCCTAGATACAATATATGTGTGCTAAAATTGTATTCAGAAGGTAAAAGTAACCTGGGTAGAAAGACAATAGTGCAAACAATTTATACTCAATTCTCTGGGTGTAGCTGATTTTGTCCATCTCAATGATTATTTGTTAATGCATAGTACATGTAGAAAATTTCTCATTTCAAGCAAACATGTTCTTCATGAAAGGAAGATAAGTAGAAAATACATTTTTATAGCAAAATCTTCAGTAGAAAATGTTATGGAATTATGGTTAAAATAAATCTTTGGGTCAGGGGTTCTTAACTAAGAGTCTAAGAATCTCTGTCTATCTGTCTGCCATTTATCTATAACTATTTCAATATAATTGCTTTACTTTATAAGCTACACATTTTATTTATGCATTTGAAACTTTATTCTTAGAAGCCCATAAGCTTTATTAGATTGACAAAAAAATTCCATGACACAAAAAAAGACTAAGAGCCCTTGAATTTGACTTGGATGATAATTTGGGGAGATTAATGGGAACAATTATATTGACTAATAGAAGAAAAGACCAATTTGATT
Organism: Sminthopsis crassicaudata; assembly: GCF_048593235.1. Classification (NCBI taxonomy): domain Eukaryota; kingdom Metazoa; phylum Chordata; class Mammalia; order Dasyuromorphia; family Dasyuridae; genus Sminthopsis; species Sminthopsis crassicaudata. The sequence goes on along the minus strand of NC_133618.1, from coordinate 308,304,262 downwards.
CAATATTATTCAGAATCTCTGGGTTCTATTCTGGAAATTATCAAGAATTTCATTGAGTCTGTTTTTAAATGATCCAAAAGGGGAATTTGGATAGTCTTGGGTTCTGTGTTATAGTTTATTGTTTTTCAGACATATCTAATTTTTTGTGACTCTTTCTGGGGTTTTGTTGGCAAAGACACTAGAGTGATTTATCATTTCCTTCTTCAACTCATTTTACAAATGAGGAAAGTGAGGAAAACAGGGTAAATGTCTTTCCCAAGGTCACACAGCTAATAAGAGTTTGATGCCAGATTTAAACTCAGAATATGAGTCCTCCTGACTCCAGACCTGACACTCTTTTCGTTGTACCACCCAGCTGCCATATGGTTTAACATTTTGTTTTTCCTATTCGTTTTACATATAAGGAAAGTGAATTAAGTAAATAAGTGCCAGGGTCACACAGCTAGTAAGTGTTTGAGGCTGAATATAACAGATTTTTCTAACTGATGGTCTAGTGAAGCTGGATTCTATAGCTTTATGTAATATTTGTCCTTCAGTGGCCAAGAAAGAAAAAAAAACACCTCCTAAATTCAACCATATTCTGATTATATATATATAAAACTAATTTCTCTTGTACCCAGTATATACATGAAACTATGCTTGCACTGAAGACATAAATATATATATATAAAAAACAGAAAAAAACTTCACTCTCATGGAGCTTACAATCTAATTTGTGCCATATGCTATTTGTGATAACACGTTTTGATAAAAAAAAAAAGATATATTTAAAAAGTTCTGAAAATTTCAGCAGAGAGAGATCATTTTATTTTAAGATAATGAAGAGATTATGGAAATCATACGAAGATAAAGTAATCTAATATTACCCTTTGAGGAGAAATATCTTCAGACAGAAATGGAAGGAGGAAAAATATGCATTCCAAGCTTCAGGGATAGCATGAGAAAAGATATGGAGCTAGAAGAGGGAAAGATGAGAAGGGGCTGATAAATAGCAAAGTTTGACCAGAGCCAGTGGTCCTTGAAGGTCCTTGAGAAAGATAAGATAATGTTGAAAAATAAGTTAAGGTCTCTTAGTAGAAGACTTTAAATGCTAAATAAACTAAAACCTTTTTAATTTTCTTTTATCCTGAAGAACAGTGGTCTCCAAAATGAGAATCAGAATAGCCTGTGGGACTGTGACCTGAACTTAACAGGAGTGTTATCAAACAATGAGAGGATAGGAAGATGAGATATATTCTACCATTGCTTGCAATTACCAATTCGTGGGTTTGTCTCTGACAAACCACACATATTAACTTCCAATAGTTCTTAATAGTCTTTCTCTCTCTCTCTATTTTAGTCACTAATCTCCAACTTTCTTAGTCAAATACTGAAACTTCAGGATAGTTATAATCTGCTATCCACTCATAGGAGCAGTTATGTAGTTACCATTGGGAAAATTCTGTCTCTCTAACTTCCCTATACTTTCTTTTCTATTTTCCCTGTTAATCATTTTGTGACCCTCAAAGATATACCTTAGATGGTAGGCTTCGTTAGCTAAGACTCTAGTTCAGGTACTTAGCACCTTTTACCTGGATTCCTACAATGCAGTTGTTTTAATTGTCTTCTCTACTTTATGTCTCCCCTCATCAATCTATCCTTTATATAGTTGCCAAAGTTAAATTTAGACCTTTTTTCTATTTAAAAAATTCCATTGGTTCCCTCTTGACTTTAGAATCAACTATTATTTGATCTTTATTGATATTTAGTTATGACCCTATTTGTGTTTTTCTTTGCAAAGATACTTAAGTAGTTTGTCCTTTTCTTCTCTAGCACATTTTACAGAAATTGAGGCAGAAAGAGTTAAGTGACTTATCCAGAGTAGCACAGCTAGTAAGTGTTTGAGGCCAGATTTGAGCTCAAAGAGATGAGTCTTCCTGATTCCAGGTCTGGCACTCTACTCACTGAGTCTATCTGTCCTATTTAATCTTTATTTTATCTTTATAATGTTTGAAAAATTTTTATTTTCTACTTATTAGAGTAGTTTACATATATAATTTAGAAATAAGTGAATGGAATGGATATGCATACATTTCTTTTTACTATTGAGATGCATAATCAGAAAAAAAAATTGGACATTACTGTAATAGACCAGCAGATAATACAAAAGATTTTTTTCTATAAGAGTGATGTAATCACAACAGAAAGGAGATTGTTCAGTCATTAATATAAAGAATTGATCAAGAAGGGAGCAGGCCAGGATACCAGTTAAAAGGCTATTACATTATATAGGCCATTCAAGTCGTTTTATGATAAGCTACGATTCTTTGTTGTTGTTCAGTAATTTTTCAGTCATATCCATCTCTTTGTTACCCCTTTTGGAATTTTCCTGACAAAAGTACTAAAGTGGCTCAAATTTCCTTCTCAAGTTCATTTCACAAATGAGAAACTGAGATAAACAGAGTTAAGTGACTTGCCCAGGGCCTGTGTTTGAGGTTAGATTTGAACTCAGTTCCTTCTGACTCCAGGGTCAGTACTTTATCTACTGACCCACCTAAATGACCTTAATGTAATTTGACATCTCAAATAGTATCTCATATTATACTTATTTTATACCCCAGACAAACTAGACTACTCTATATTTGAGGAAGCTTTGACTTTAAGGCAGCTAGATGATACAGTGGATAGAGTGATTGGTCTGTCAATACATAAAAAGTTCAAGTTAAGCCTTAGACAGTTATTACTGTGTAACTCTGGACAAGCAGTAATATCTAATGACCTCAGTTTATCAGCCTCTATAAAAGGATCATAATAGTACCTAACTTCCAGGGTTATTATGAAGATCAAATGAGATAGTATTTGTAAAACCCTTATAACAGTGCTCGAAACATCAAAGGAAATTAGTAAAAGCCTGTTCTTTTTTGCTTTTCCCTTTCTTTATCCCATTTTAAGAATTCTAAGCTATCCTTATGGCTTTTTTTAAACCTTTGTTTATCATGTTTGTTTCCTAGTTCTTGAATGCCTTTCCCTCCCCCTTCTCACCTGTCAAATTCTGTCCAAAAAGTGGCTTAAATATAATTTCTCCATGAACTTTCCCTGATCACCACAGTTGGCAATGACATTTTTTCTCTCAGAACTCATAGCACTTTTTTGTTCTTTGTATTGTAACAATCTGTATTGTTTTGTATCATGTACAACTATATGTATGTTATGTTACTCCACCACCACCCCATGTGAAGTACTTCAGACAAGAATGTTGTCTTTTGTCAGTTTTGTACCTACCCATCATCTAACACAGTTCTCTAAAGACGCTTGCTACTTAATAAATATTTGTAGAATTGAATTGCTACAGAATTTCAGAGAAGAGATACAACAAGCAGAGCAGTTTCATGGGCCAATGGGATTGGAGCTGACTCTTGTAGATTTGGTAGGATTTTGATGTGTAGGTGGTACACCAACCATACCATTTCTATTACCCCAAACCCTATGTGATATGAGTATAAGAAAAGAAAAAAAGAAAAAAATGATGAAAAACAGCATATTTTTTTTTCAAATTTAAAACAAAATCTTTGGTAGAATCTCATTATTTTTAAATTTTCTCAGAGAACATTTTCTTCATGAAGCATGAAAAAAATTAAATAAAAATAGGGGGAAATAGTACTTAATGTCTTTAGGAGAAAGTATCAACTTAGAATGTCTCAAAGAAGACCTCATTAAACTGTGTGATAAAGTGATTATTCCATGTCACTTTCTGTAGATTTTCAGCAATTATCTGCAATGGTTTTTCAGAATGTTGCTATTTCTCTCTTTCCAGTAGCACTTGAACTTCCTTGATTTAAAGATTAAAATTCTGCTAGGAAAAGGTGAGGTACAAAGTGGTGTCAAATCTTGATTCACACATGCTAAAAATTCCACATCAGCTGTGACAAGATTTTGAAAGATGTCGAAGGCATTCTTGAGCATTTTCTCATAAATTAGAAGTGTTCAATCTTTTGACAGTGCAGTGAAAATGAAATTTTTCTCTCTCTAATTTTTCACACATTTATGAAAACACAATTTGAATGAAACTTTTTAATATGGGATTCTCTTATTTGACTCTCTCCTCTTTTTTCATTTGGCCACTTCTTTTTGACATAATCTTTAAACTCATTAGCTCTTCTCAGAACTTCAAATGGCAAAATATCCCATAGGCAGATTTCATAGCCAGCTGTTATGGCCAGCTGGATATAAGACAGGATAAGATCCTTATAGGATGCTAGAATGACCAATCTCAGATGACATTTAGCTTTTGGCTTGTAATTATTAGTTGACTATCAACAATTCAAGGGGAATATACTCTCTTTGTCTTATGTTTTATTGCAAAAAACAGTACAGAGAGATGTTTTATTTAATTTGAATAAAGAATAGACAATAGAGAGCTGGAATTCCTTAAATTAGCTACATTTATTGTAGTTAGTACTATAGTTAATCTTCTTAATTTATCACTTAGTGTAGGGCAATTACCCACAATATGGAAATGAGCCAGGGTTATTGTATCACTAAGAGGTGATTATAACTTTTAAGTTAGATTTAAGCCAAGATAGAATTATCTATACTTCAGTGTTATCCTTTAGTATAATATTTAGTATATAGCTATTCTCTAAGTTTTATGACATTTCAAAAGGTGATCTTTCTGCCCTCTTACCAAACTAACTTTAGGTAAAAAGTGCTCCACTATCATTCTCCTGCTGGGCATGATTAATACTGCTTTTAATTTAATTGAATTGGGTTGATCAATAAGGTCAATTTTTATGGCTTCATTCATATCATCTGATGTGGCAAATCATCAATTGTCATTATTTAAATTAACATGGATTACCATGAAGAGAGAGTAAATTGCTTTGTAGATTTCCTAATGCAGAGCACATATCTAACTTTGTTCTCTACACACAGTTTTCAATACAATAACCTTCTGCATGTATTGACCTTTCATTTATATGCTGTGATTTCTTTCTTGATATATTGACTGCATCTTCAATTCAATAAGCATTAATTCAGCAGTTAATGTGAAAGGCACTGAGGCCATAAAGACATAAATGAAACAGCTCTTTCCCTCAAGGATCTTACATTCTATATTAAGTTGCTTCTGTTGATACCTGTTTCCATTAAAGCATGCTGGAAGGATGAAGTATTGAGGAACACAGATATAGAGTTATTTATATGCAAGAAATTAATTTTAGGTCATTGTTTGCAACATTTCTAAAATTTATAAATAGGTTGTGAGAAAGGAATAAAAAATCTAGTAACTTTGCATTTGTGCAAAACAGCAGGCAAGAGATATGAAATAATGAAGAGCAAAATGAGCAGAACCAGTAAAACATTGTACACAGTAACAGCAGTACTGTTTTAAGAACAACTTGGAATAATGAATTCATTCTAATTATTATAAATACCCAAATTAATCGCAAAGATCTTATAAAGGAAAATGCTATCTGAATCCAGGAAAAAAAATACTGCTGTGGTGGAGGAAATGATCACCTAGTTGATCTAGAAAAATCATGAAAATAGTTGGACTTATAATGGAATATCCAGAGAAATAGATGATAGTAAGCTGTAAGCATAGTATTGTTTTATATATATGAATATACATATGTGTGTGATTTTATAGAGATATATGCATGCATATGTATATATATTATATATGAAATTTATATTCATACTTAATCATAACTATCTTTCAGTGGGGTGTGTATGTGGAGGAGGATTGGGGGGTAAAAAGGAAAATGTGTAGAGCAGAGAACAAAAGAAAACCAAGAAGAAAGCAAAGTAGGACAGCTTTGAAAACAATGTGTATTATGTAGTATATAGATTTTCTTGAAATGGAAATGCATTGTTTTATATTGATTCCTGTCTTATGGCTTCTATAGAGATGGTAGTTTTTTCTTCCCATTTTATATATGTATAACAGGAAAAAATTACTTATCCCCCTCAAAAAAAAAAAGAAAAAGGAATTGATAATTGATAATTGATTATCTAGAAATTGATTAGAGATTGATTATCTAGATAATTGATAATCTAGAAATGATACAGACGAGTTGAAGGACACCAGAGTTTTCCGGACAGTATGAAAGGAGACACTTGTGGAACATTTAGCAGTTAACAGAAGGAAGTTTACTAAGACATAGCAGGAAAAGGACAAGTAACTATGACATTGTTTGAGTGAAGTTCCCTACTCCACATATCTGTATAGTGGTCTCCCATCAATCAAATGTCTAAGAGAGTAGGTGAAGAACTCCATCAAACAGGAAGTTACTTCAAGGATTAGAATCATTAGTACTGTCAGCCTGTGCTTCTTTTATAATATATATTTTAAGTCTCAGAAACTTAGAATCTTTTGGTTTTGGCAGTAATGCAACTCACCAGATAATATCCCAATGTTTTTTCTTATTACCAGTTTTTCTTTGAAAACACAAGTGTGAATTTTTTAAACATAGTAAAGTAAAATATACATTTTTCTTGGTGGGGTATTTTAATTTGTAAGGTATGCAACTTATTCTCTATCAAAATTGAATTATCTTAATCAGAATTTCTCAGGATCACACAATCTTTATCTCAGGTTGGATTTGAAATCTGATCTTCCGGACTCAAGATCACAGCTTGCTTATTCACTGTGCCACCTACCTGCTGATTATTTAAAGTTTATTAGTGGGAAAATATATGTACACACAAACACATATAAACTCTAAGAGGAAAATAGAGGCTACAATGTACATTACAATTATTTCTGGCATGTCAAGAAAAAAAAATATACCATAATGTCATAAGTTTAGATCTGGAAGGCACCAGAGGTCACTGAATCTACCTCCTTCCCTTTATGGGTGATAAAACAGAAGCCCAGAGATGTCAAATGACTTGCCAAGTTAAATAACTTGCTATACTGGTAACAAGTATCTGAGAAAGGATTAAAGCCCATATATTCTTCATCAAGGGCCAGCTAGCTAACTTAGTAGATAGAGTACTGGGCTTGGAGTCAGGGATATCAGAGTTGAAACCAGTCCTCAGACACTTACTAAATATATGATTCTGAGCAAGTCACTTATCCTATTTACCTCAATTTACATACCCCATATGTAAAATAAGCTAGAGAAGGAAATGAAAAATTACTGCAGCATTTGTGTCAGGAAAACCCCAAATAAGATCACAGTTAGATATAACTTAAGTCCAATGCTCTGTTTACTTGTTGCCTCATATCTTGATATTTTTGTTTTATTTTTGTTTTTGACATATGCTAGAACACATCTTCTCTGAGCACTAACTGGATTTAATGTTAAATTTTAGGGAGGAATATGCTAATAACAGGTATTTAATGTTGATTATCTTCTAAATTCTTCCCTTGGAATTATGGATTGACCACAGAATTGCTCATTTCTGCAGTTTATTCTTTATGCCTTACATCCGGAGCCCTGTGTTTTTAGTATTCCTGGATTATTCAGTAATAGCCATGTTGGCACTCGGATGACTCTTTCCTATCATTGACATCATAAAAACTTATCTGTTTGATATATCCATAAACCTATTTGAACTGAACAAAAATTGTTTATGTTTTCATTTGGACTATAACTTTTTGAAACTAATATAAGAATAGAGAGTAGAGATCTAATGATGAGAATCTCTGAAGGGGATATGGATAGATATGCATTATCAGGATCCTTTTAAACACCCTCTCAAAGGAGATGTAGCATACCTCTTTCCTAGTGCACACTTGCTTTAGGATGAAATTTTATTACTTCTAATTTGAAGTTGTAGTCAGATCTATTAACATATTAATAAGCCACAGCTAGAATAACCAGTTGTAGAAAGAGCCAATAGGCATAATAGCTATAGCTACTAGTTTTAACAAAAACAACAAGAAAACTACTGGGTGCAAGTCATTCCTCAGATACTAACTAGTTATGTGACCTTGGATCTTGTAATCCTTGTAATCTTTTACCTCTTTCATTCTTTAAAAAAGAATGTCCAATAGTATTTTATTTTTCCAAATACATGTAAATATAGTTTCCAACATTTATTTTTGTAAGACTTTGTGTTCCAAAATTTTCACCCTCCCTCCTTTGTCTTCCGCTCCAAAACACCTAATTAATTAACTTAATTAACTAATTTATAGGTTAAATATGTGCACTTCTTTTAAACATATTTCCATATTTGTCATGTTGTGCAAGAAAAATCAGACTAAAAGAAAAAATACAAGAAAGAAAACAAACAAAAAAGGTGAAAATACCATGTTTCCATCTATTTTCAGTTTCTATAGTTCTTTCTCTGGATGCAGATGCCACTTTTGATACCAAATCTATTGGAATTGCCTTGAATCACTATATTGTTGATAAGAGCCAAGTTCATTGCAGTTGATCATCATGTAATCTTCTTGTTGCCGTGTATAATGATCTCCTGGTTCTGCTCACTTCACTCAGCATCAGTTCATGTAAGCCTCTCCAGGCTTTTCTGAAATCAATCTGTTAATCCTTTCTAATAGAACAATAATATCCATTACATTCATATACCATAACCTATTCAGTTATTATTCAATTGATGGACATACACTCAATTTTCAGTTTCTTGCCACTATAAAAAAAAGAGCTTCTAGAAACACTTTTACACGTGCAGGTCCTTTTCCCTATTTTGTGATTTATTTGAGATATAGAGCCAGTAGGGATACCACTGGATCAATACCTCTTTCATTCATAGTTTTCTAATTTATAAAATGAAGATAATAATAAAATCTACTTCACAGAGTTGTTAATGAATCTCAAATGAAATAATATGTATATAACTCTGAAAACATTAAAGTGAAATAAAAAGATTAGCAGTCATTCTAGAAAATATTCAAAGGAATAATAGATCTTTGACTGTGTTGACTAGGAAGTCTTATTTTTGAGTTCATGAGACTGCTGCTCCAAAAAGAAAAAAAAATAACATTTGTAATGAGTATAATCCACATGTTGGTTTAGGCTTATGGACCTTCACCTTTAATAAGTGAGGACAGCTGGTTGTTTTTTAGTCAGCAGTAAAAGAAAAGTATAGCTTCCAGGAATCCTTCTTTGAATTTACATTTCTGCCCAAGAAGTGCCACAATGTTCCACTTCTATACATGCATTGTTTTTTATACCTGATTCTATTTTTCTTTTTTAGAAACTCCTGAAAGATTTTTCATTTGGTCCATTTGTTGTTGGCAAGCACTCCGTTATTAATAATTTCCTTATATGCTTTTCTGTCCTTAGTCAGTAGAAATATGTTTTGTCAGAGCAACCTTTGTCTCATAGCTGTTCCCCAAACAACTTTGGTTTTCTTTTTGTAGAAGCTTAGTTGTCATCAAGGAGCATTTTGGTCATAGGCTTTGAGTACAAAGTAGGCAATATAGATATGTTTTAAGGAACCTTCTCATATTTCTATATCCTATCCTGTTGGAATAGATTTTTATTGTAGGTAAAATATCTTTTAACACACATAGTTCTAGAGCTGGAAAATTATAAAAATTTTAGAACCCAAATGAAAGTATCATATCCTTATTTTTACCATATCTTCTTAAAGTCCAATGTTCAATCAGAAAAGGATATTTAAGAGACAGAAAAATCTTTAACAAGATGACATATAAATATTAAAATTCTCCTTCCAGTAATTTATTTGTAAAAAAGTTCTTTTGAAGCAAAATAATAGAAAACACTTTTTAACACATGAGTATATGTATGTATAACTATATATTTATACACATACACACACATATATATATATATATATATTTATACATGCACTTATATATAAAACTCACTAATAAATACTGTGTTTTAAAAATATAATCAGTGATATTCAATGGCTTAATTTCCATTAGGGAGAAGAAACTGAAGAAATGATGAAAAGAAGTGCAAATTTGTTACAATAGGAGAAATTATTCCTTATATTACTATTATCTCAATAGATTTATTTTTATGAACCTTGGTTGTTATGACATACATATAAATTTACTAGGACAAGAAGTGATATCTACATATAGCAAACATATGCCCATTATTCTCCATCACATTTTCTATTGCATCCATTCACTGCTTAAGAATAGTTGGCTAAGAAGTGAATGACAAAAGGCCATTTAAAATAAAACTACACATATCCCTAAGCCTTAACAAAGAAAAGCCATGTGGTAGTAAGTAGAGTGCTAGGCTTGGTGTGAGGAAGACCTGAGAATTGCTCGCATCTCTGATACTTATTAGTTATGTGATCCTAGTTTGGGATTAGTAAATTTAGGATTTTTGAAATTATGTTCTGTAGAATGTTACAGCAGAATGTTACAGTAGACTGAGTAGAGAGATTTCTCTCAGCAGGCATCTGCCACCCTGTTGAAACCATAGCTACTTCTATTGTTATGCTGTTTTTGACAACACTGTGACAATAGTTTGAATATTCCTAATATACTGGTTGGGAAGTCATGCACTAGATATTAATGGTGGACCTCATCAGGAAATATTTATTCATGCCTATGTGCAAGAATCATGCTAAGTAGTTACATTTAAACAATCTGGTTCTGCTTTGTGTAGGGCCAGCTTAAATTATGGATTAGTTTTATTGATTTACAGGAAGACATGTAGGATCAGCTCATAAACCAGATATTTATTTTCTCTAGGGGTACCTCTATAAGCTATTTTAAGCAAAGAAGCTTTCATATACTGTTCTTTTCTTCTGAGAAATTTAGTAAAGTGGCATATGTATGATATGGCAATGTTTAGTTATTTCCCAAAGGAGCAAAGTCATCTTAATTTTTCCTCAGCATGACACTGATTGGGAATCTGTCACCAAATATTTGATAAAAATGGATCCTTGCTGAGTAAACCATTATATCTTTTTTTTCCTTATGGAAATAATAATCAACAATTCTTTAACTGACACAATAAATAGATATTTATTCAGTGTCTACTTTATTCTATTTATGTCTATTTATGCTACCACAGTGTCTACATTGTACTAGCATTGTGGACACAAAAACAAAAATACCAATGTGTTGTACCCTTCTTCTCCCTCTCCCCTCCCCCCCTCCCCGCCTTTTGTTGGTGAGGCATATACTTCTTCCTCGATTGGTCACTTGAATGACTAATTTATGTGAAAGAAGCATATTTTTGTTGTTTGTCCTTCATTCTTGAAGAGGATCCTGACATGAGGCATGTGATAACACGACATGCAAGTAAACTGAATTTGAGGGAGGGAGGGTTGTGCAAGATCACCTACCTCACTTTCCCCTCAAGAGCCATCTAAGTCCAGTGAAAAGATAGAGCTCAAGACAAATGGAGATGGTCTTGGATGAAATGGGAGACTATGGCCTTTTTAAGCTGTGGTCTTCAACAGGTCTCCAAAAAGAAACATATTTCAGTAAGATGGAGCACATATATATGCACACACATATACAAACATGTTGGAATTTAGACTACCTGATGTTATTTTCTTTCTTTCTCTTTCTCCCACCTTTGCTCTCTCCCTCCTTTCCTTCCTTCCTTGCTTCCTTCCTTTTTTCCTTCCTTCCTTCCTTCCTTCCTTCCTTCCTTCCTTCCTTCCTTCCTTCCTTCCTTCCTTCCTTCCTTCCTTCCTTCCTTTCTTCCTTCCTTCTTTCCTTTCTTCCTTCCTTCCTTCTTTATTTAATCTTTGGGTCTATAGCACTCAGCACAGCGACATGCATATTGTAAGAACTCCATCAATGCTTGTTGAATTTTATTTGATGTGAAAGTAGAATCTGATATAATAGATCTACGTGCTTAGCATGGTGCCTAAAACATAATAAGCATTTAATAAATGTTTATTGATTGATTGATTGAAAGATTGAAGAAAAATAAAATATAGAGAAATAGAACTCAGAAAAGATTGATAGGGTATGGAGCTTGTCAAATAGGATATGTCTAACTATGGATCAAGAGCACTTCTACTCTTTATTTTAGCAAATAACTTAGGAAACCTTAGGGAAGACTGTCCTTTGTAGATCAATATAAAATAAGATAAATTTGTGAAATATAGAGTTATCCTAATCTGAGATCAAGGAATAAGATTAAAATCAGTCTTCTTTCATACTCTCAATATGACCAATAAAAAGGTAGATTTGTTTTGCTCTTGCCCTCTCCCTTTTTCTATTATAACAAAAGGTTTTCCTCGTTATGATAAGAAATAAAAATAATTATCTTTGATTTCTTTAAACTCTGCCATTTCAGTACTTCTTAATACCTTTATTTTCTATGATTTCAGAACATTACAGTGACTCAAAGGTTCAAGGTCAATGATATACTTCCACATTGCATTGTCACATCTCTGCAATAATTTCTAAAGAAATATATAATTTTAAAAGCTATTTATAATTTTATTTAACCTAGTAATACTTGCAGGATACAAAATGGCTTGGATAAGTAAAATCCATAAACATACCCATTATTATGTATTGTCTTATGTGTGTGTGTGTGTGTGTGTATACATATATATATATATATATATATATATATATATATATATATATATATATAGTAGCTCAGCTGAAACCTTTGCTTATAGTGTCATTCTTTACCCACCTCCCCAACTTCTATATCAGTAAAGATTCTAATAGATATCATAAATGTAGTTAATCCATACTTGAATATTTCAATGATGTTCAGTGATGATTGAAGCTGAATGCTTTTGTGTACCTGATCTTTTGTATGAAGCTGTGAATGTAGATTAAAAAATGTGAATACCAGAGATCTTTTTGTTAGGTCATTCATTACATTTGAAAACTACATTTTCTTTTAAGTAATTAAAGTCTTTTCACCCCATGTCTATGTCAGCCTGAACTTTCCCTCATCTCATCCATCCTGACTACTTACTAGTAAATAATTGAAAGTGAGTTCAAAATGGATGAATAATAATTTTAATTTATATATATAGAAAGAAAAATTAGCATGGCAAACTAAATAGAGAGCCAATCATGTAGTCAAGAAATTTAGTTCCTGATGTACACGGTTTTGACTTTTGACCAAGTCCTGCACTGACCCCCTCAGCTCTCCCAGGCAATTCTGTGAAAGTATAGGTTATGGAGAAGTTATTATTATGCATTGGTGAAGGATACATCTACCCTATAATTTCCCTATATGACTAAAAAGCATATATCCAGATGAAAAAAAATTCATCTCCTCATTTTTAAATAATATTTTCAAGTAAGAAACAATTTTATTACAAAATACAGAAGAAAAAGCTAGCACAGGTATTATTTTCCTAATTTTGCTATGAAACTCAGAAAATCTAAGTAACTAATACATGATCATTGAGATCCACATTCAATGGTTTTTCTTCAATGTTAATATAATATTCTAAGATTTTATTTTAAAAAAGGAAACTAGCTTACTAAAACAAACAAAAAGTTCAGTCCAGCTCCAAATCACATGGAACAGATGTTGTTGGGGTAAAAATTACAAAATTTAGGAACTGATTTGATGTGTAGGTTCAGGGAATATGAGTAGCTGAAACTAATGGCAAAAAAGAAAAACATAACTTGCTAGAAGAATAATGGTGCACTTGATAGAAATATATAAATTGGGGTGGAGGAGGGAGTATTCTGAAATGGGAATGAGTTAATAAATTCTACTTTGGATATTGTGAGTTTAAAATGTATTCATGATTTCAAATTGGAAACATCTAATAGGCAATTGATAAAGCAGGATTGGAGGTCAAGAGGATTTGGGGAGTTGTCTACAGTCAATCAGCAAACCTGTATATGCACTTCTGATGTGCTATTTCTATTATCAAGTTCTGAGGATACATAAAAAACATCCTATCCTAAAGGAGTTTATATTCCACGATATGTATATCAATAGAAACTTAGTAAGATTTTTAGAATATAGGTTATCTTAGAAGGGTAGACATTAATAGCTGAGGGGCTGGAGAAAAACTTCCCTGCAGTTTATATTTGGATTGAATCCTGAAAAAAAATAGGAATTTTACTAGGTGGAGATGGGTAGGGATCATATTTTTAGCCAAGCTAGACAATGCAATATCATGTATGGGGAACGGCAATTAGTTCATTATGGCTAGATTATAAAATTTGTTGAGGGGAATAAAGTATTAGATAAAAAAGGCAGGAAGAAACCAGTTTGTGAAGAATTTTAAAAGTCAAAAAATGTTTGATCATGGAGATAAAAAAGAGCCAGTTGAGTTTACTTAGTAAAGAAAGGTGATATGATAAGAACTATGCTTCAGAAAAATAACTTTTGGTGAATAATCTGGATATATTTTGGAATAATTTTAAGAAGACTACTTGAAGATTGCCTTGAAGTAAGGATATACTTAAGGCAATTGTCCAATTAAAAGATTACTGCAGTAGTCCAGAACAAAAGGTAATGTAGGCCTGAACTAGGGTGGTGGTTATTTTAGGAAAAAGAAGGAACTGAATATAGAAATTATAAGATCTGACCAAACTACTGGATAGATAGAATAAATAAGGGGAGGCGTTAAAGTTAATAAGTCACCAAGAGAAATGTATATAGAGAAAAAATGCATGACCCTGTAATATTCTGTTGTCTCCAGAAACTGCTAATTGCTCTCTGGGAGGAGATCTGTTGTCTCAACTCAATCCCCCTGGCCAGACTCTTCTTCCTGTAGAGAGCCGTCCCAACTCTGACCTAGAGTAGACTCCTTCTTTGAGCCCAATGTTGTCTTCTTTTATCCTCGAAGAGATTGTAGTGAGAACTCAACGGGGCTTGTGAGAAAATACTTTAACCAATGAACTTGCTCCTTTTAAGGGGCTTGTGAGAAAATACTTTAACCAATGAACTTGCTCCTTTTAAGGGGCATGTGAGAACTCAGGGGCTTAAAGGCTTCTTTAACTCAGGCTTCTTAAAAGTGCAAACTTCTTTTAAACATGTAAACTCTACCTCAGAAAATCAAAGGTGTAAACTCCCTTCAAAGGCCCAAACCAAAGGTGTGAATTCTGAGCCAGAGAACTGTCCAGACAACCTGAGTTCTCACCTTGTAATCCTAACATGACCCAGAATAGAGAATTGAGATATCCCCACAGTTGTGAAAGCTATGGATAATGAATCAGGATAAGAAAGTGAAAGAGAATATTTAGAGAAGAATGGAGAAATCCAGAATACATCAGTATTATTAAATCACAAAAAAAGATAGCATTTCCAATAGGTTAATGGGAGGTCAATGGTTTTAGATAGAGCATAGATCAAGAAGGAGGATAAATGGGAGGGGGGGAAAAGGATCATTAAATCTGGAATTTAAGGGATAGTTGCGACCTTTAGAGAGAAGTTTTCAATAGATTGGGTGAGATCCGAAAAGCAGATTATAAAGGCTTAGGAATGAATGGAAGGACAAAAAGTGGAGGCAGAAAGTATGGACAACATGTGATTGTTTGCATGTATGTGTATAAATATATGTATATAAACAATATATATATATGTATATATATATATCACTCATAGATGAATGAATGGATTTTTTTTGTAACTAATTATTTCTATTTCATTTAACAAACACTTATTAAGAGCCAACTATACAAGGAAGCTAGATGGCACATGGGTAGAATGCCGGTTCTGAAGTCAAGAGGACCTTAGTTCAAATCTGGCCTTCCATTCTTAATAATAATTAGCTATGTGACCCTGAGTAAGTCACTTAACCCCACTTGCCTCACATCCCCCAACCCAAAATCAGGTAAAGAACAAACTATATGTCAGTTATTATGCTAAGTATTATGGCTACAAAGACAAAAACCAAAATGGTCCCTCCCTCGAGAAGTCTTCATTCTATTAGAATAAAATGTCATGTACTCAAATGAGTAAATTGAAATGTATAGGAAATCAATACTGTAACGAGCTGTCGTCTCCAGAAGCTGCTGGATCGCTCTCTGGGAAGAGATCTGCTGTGTCTACTCAAATCTCTCAGACAGATTCTTCTTCCTGTAACGAACCGTTGTCTCCAGGCAGTTGCTGTTAACTCTTGTCCAAAGAAGTGACTTCCCTTCCTGCAGAGAGCCCCGTCAAGCCTGATGCAATGCAGAGTCTTTCTCTTGAATCCTGGCTCTGAATCTCCTCCAACTCTTATCCTTCTTCAGGCCGATCTGCCCTCTGCGCCCAGTGCTCTCTCTTTTATTCTCCCAGAGAATGGGCGTGGGATAATGCAAGGGCTTCTGGGAAGAACCACCCCAGCCAATGAGCTTGCCCCCTCTATCAAGTCAACCTGAGTTCTCACCTTGTAACCGTCCAGAAAACCTGAGTTCTCACCCAGTAATCCTAACACAATACAAGTAATATCTTCAGAGGAAGATTAATAACTGGGGGAGGAAGATGGGAAAGGATCTCTTAGTATTGAGCTGAGTCTTGAAAGAAGTTGAGTTTTAAAAAGTAGAAATGAGAAAGAAGAATATTCAGGTATCAGCCTATATAGAAGCATCAGTGTAGGAGAGGGATATTCTCCTTCCTTAAAAAATCTTTTAAGCAGAGTATGGATATACTTGTCAGATATATTTTAGTGGATAATTCCTTTTGTGTATGGCTTGGATTCGATGCCTTCTAAGATCCATTTTAACACTCAAATTCTAGGATTCAGTAATGTATAAGAAACAGCAAATAATCCAGTTTGCTGGAATATAAAGTATATGAGGAGAAATAATATGAGATCTATCTAGAAGTACATGTAAGAGTGTCATTAAATGATAGCATAAGCTGTTTGTATCCTAGAGGAAATAGGGGAACCATTCTAGCACCTTGACGATGGATACATCTGTGCTTCAGAAAAAAAAATGCAGCTTAATGGAGTATATATATATATATATATATATATATATATATATATATATATATATATATATATATATATATACATATATTTGAGACAGAAGGGGCTGGATGCATGATGGTTCATTGGGAAACTGTTGAGTAGTAGAAGTAAGAAATAATGAGATTCTCAATCTGGTTATTGGTCATGTGAGTAAAGAGAAGATGCATAGAAAAGAGGTTCTCAGTGTGGGTATGAGGTGAGAAAGAGAACAAAGTATTATGGATGACTAGAAGTTATGAATACAGCTGTCGAGAATGATGGCTGTACCTCCAATAGAAAAGGTAAAATTAGCCAAAAAATAGTGGGGGAGGTTTCAAGAAAGTGAAACTAGATTTTTGTCAGTCATTGCTATCCTTTCTTTATAATATACTTTGGAGCATTACAGTAGCTGTGATCCTTTCTTACCCTGAAAGGTGACAAAGGGAGAGAATATAGGATTTTGTTCCAAAAACACATCAGGACTTGGAGAGATACAATTTCCATAATACATGAATACACACATATATTTAAACATATATGTCTTTTAGCTATATAAGGAAAGTTAGCAGCAAACTATTAGAAGTATGGAGTTGGACCTTTTAAGAGAATTGAAGTTTGACTATATACATATGGGAAACCTCTGTATAGAAATAACAATTGAACCCATTTGAGCCAAGGGAGAGTAGAATAAAAGAAGAGAAGGGAACCCTGGATAGAACTCTTGAATATACCTAACCAAATGAGGACATGGATAAAGATTCAGTAAAAGAAAGTGGAGATGAATCACTAATCAGATATAGTGATAACCAGGAGAGAATGATGTCACAAAAACCCAGGAAAGAAAAAGTATCCAGGAGGAGGAGAACAGAAGTTATCAGATGTCACAGAGAGATTAAAAAAAAATAAAAAGAATGAAGACTAAGGGATCAAGGGCAGTGACTTGGCTTTATGACAGCAACAATATTAGCAGCAATTCATTTGTGTAGTTTTTTTCTTTATCATATTTAGCTAGTACCACAGTAACTATTGTATCCTCCTGGCTATGATCGTACAATGTGACTATTTTGATGCTCCCAAGCCTTGATACAATCTATTCAATAGCCTTATTCCCTTAGAACATTAGACCGAGTCCAATTTTCTCAGTCTCAGTTTCAGAAGATCTTGTTACTTTCATTTTCCGGAGTGAAGATTATTTTTATAGATGGAAGCAAATGTGGGAAACTCATGATGAGACCTCAGGAGGATATGAGTTACATGTTCAGGATGGTTTACTGCTTATTGCTGGATATTTGGAATGACCATTTGGTTCCCAGGTATCATAACTCTAAATGAACCATGCAGATTTACCAAAACAATTACTGATTTGATTTTTAAAGTTTGGGATCCTGTATCTTAGATTTTTACAAAAGATTTTTCTTTTGATATATTTAATATTTTCCTATCTCTTTTCTTCTAGTCTCATACCAGCCCCCTGCCCCATAAAAAAACCCACTTAGTTTCTATGGAAACATCTATGCTATTCATGTAGTTGGAGGTTAGTGATATCAAGCTGCATGAAAAATAGTCAGTTTGTACTGCGGTTTTGAAGTAGAAGCTTGGGTCTCAGAAATATAGAAAATTATAAGATAGTTCTTATGACAGCAGCTACACACAGCACGTCAGTTATTCTTCAACTGAGCAAAGGCTCTAGGGAGGTAAGCCCTGACACTTTTATCTTCCCACAACCCAAGCCTCAGTGTCTTGGAATTAAACAAAAATAATGGAAAGTTTTGTCCCTGAAGTCCTCAAATAGGAGAAGAAAATGACATAAAGTCTGTAAGAAGAAAATATGCTAAATGTGGTAACAATGCCTTTTGGATATGTTTGGCTTCAGATAGACAGTATCCTTTCTCTTATTGCTAAGGCTGGATTTATTAGGCTGAATTTGGAAATTCAAATCTTTCTTATCCATTATGGATTAGACCTTGTTGGCCCAGTGACCATCTTTTCCTTGTCATAGGTGGGTGGGAAGGTCAGTCATTGTGATCCTTTCTTTATAATATGCCCTGGAACATTATAGTAGCAGAAAAGAATTGTGTTTTTCTTATTCCCTGAAAGGTGACAAAAGAAGAGAATATAGGACTTTGTTCTAGAAACACATTAGAACTTGGAAAGAGACAAGGGATACAATTTCCATAATATATGAGTATACAAACATATATTTACATACATATGCAATATACATATATGCCACCTTGTTTTGAATTAAATAGCTACATATGTTTAAAACATTTTTCTTTTTATAATCTCATTAGCCTCAATGAGAGAACATTTGTATTAAGCTCTGTAATTGAAAATGCCAAATGCCTATTTTCATTTACAGAATTTTTAGGTCTTAGGTGGCAATGATACAAGTCCACTAATATTATATATGATGTTTTCCTTAGCTTTGTAGGACAAAAGCTTGGGAAGTAAATGTCTCATTCAATTCTCTAGGAAGTGGAAGTCACCTTTGGGAGAAAGGGAAGAGTTATAGAAAGCTGGGCTGCTCTGGATAACTGTTTAGTGAAGACTTGCAATAAAGGCAGGCAACATGGTACAATGAGCTTGGGGGCTCATTTATGCCCCCCAAATTTGGTATTTAGAGCACCAGATCTAGATTCAGAAAGACTTGAATTCAAATATGGCCTAAGGCACTTAATAGCTTTGTGACTTTGGGTAAGTCAATTGGCTTCTGTCTGCCTTAGTTTCTTCATCTATAAAATGGAGAAAATAATAACACCTACCTCACAAGGCTGTTGTGAAGATAAAAATCAGATATTTTCAGATATTCTGGAGGAGATAAGAAGTCACAGCAGTCCACTGAATACGGTTAGGAGGTGATATTTTTGGACCTTCATTTGAGGAAAATCACCATAGTTTTTAATTACAGTATAGATTGGAGTGAAGACTGTTGAAGCAGACAGACTCAATAGAAGAATATTACAATAGTGGTTGCAATGTTAGAGAAGAGAAGGGGATGTTTCCAAGAGATGCTGAAAAGGTGAAAGTGAAAGGTATGGGCAACAAAGAAAATATGGGGGTGAGAGCTAGTCAGGAGTCCAGGATGACTCCTAAGTTGCAAGTGTGAAGGACTATGAAGATGGCATTGCCCTCTACAGTAATAGGGGAGGTTTAGAGGAAAAGATAAAAAGTTCCATTTTAACATGTTGAGTTTAAGAAATGAGTGTTTATTAAGTGCCTGCTATATGCCAAACATCTAATGAATATTTCATTTGATCCTCAGAACAATCCTAAGAGGTAGGATATTATTTCCATTTTATAGTTGAGGAAACTGAGTTAGAGAAAGGTTAATTGATTTACCCAGAATCACATAACTAGTATCAGATGCCAGATTTGAATTTAGGTATTCCTCACTAAATACTATCTTCCTCTGTTATTCTATTTACCAAACCACCTAGTCATCTTTAGCAGATTAATAGTCCCCACCCACCCCAAAATTATTTTTTATATATTTTGTACATAATTCATACTTATGTCCTGGACACATGATATTTTCTCATACTGGAATGCAAGCTTCTTGAGGATCTAGGATATTTGGGTTTTTGTTTTCCTTTTGTGTTCATTAAATTGGATTGAATTACATTGCATTTTATAGGTGCCTTTCCTTTCCTTTCCTTTCCTTTCCTTTCCTTTCCTTTCCTTTCCTTTCCTTTCCTTTCCTTTCCTTTCCTTTTTTTTTTTTTTGGGTTCTAGTTATTGCAAATTGTATAGTTGATGACCCAGTGAGTTATATTAATAGTTCTTCAGGAGCTCTTGGCAGAAGCTTTTTAAAAATTATTATTATTGGCATACATCAGTCAAATATTTACCTTGGAACAAAAGGGCTTGTCTGTCTTATATCCCCATAGGAAATAACAGAAACATTTCCAGAAAATCTTAGCTTGAATATTGATAAGTTCAACATAATTTGAATCTCCCATATCTGAAATATTTTCTCTTTTCATCTCTGTCCCTTGACCTTCCTGACTTTAAAAAAATCTCATCTAAAAATCACACCAATAATAATCCTTTCCCTACCTCACTTAATTTTATTGCCTTTGTCCTGTTGATCTCCCCTCCCCCATATCCTGTGCATATAAAATTGTATGTATATCATTTCCCCATTAAACTGTGAGATCCTTGAGAAAGGAATTACCTTTCACCTTTCTTTATACTGCTAGCATTTAGCACAGTTCTTGAAACATAGCAAACACTTAAATAATTACTTACTGAGTGCTATATATAAATAAAAGTACTTGATGATGGAAGGAGACAGAAAAGAATTAAGATTCCCTGACTCTGTTCTCACTGAGCCTAATGTCTATTAGGAGCATAAACAATTTATTATAAAGCAGAATTTGCCTTTTTCTTTTTTAATTGACATGAAGCAGTATTCAGGGAAATCCCACTATGACACTCATTCCTTCCTTTCCTAGAGTTATCTAAAGCA
The DNA here is from genome assembly GCF_048593235.1 of Sminthopsis crassicaudata. Lineage (NCBI taxonomy): Eukaryota > Metazoa > Chordata > Mammalia > Dasyuromorphia > Dasyuridae > Sminthopsis > Sminthopsis crassicaudata. Next base: position 308,283,021 of record NC_133618.1, on the reverse strand, counting down.
CTGAGATTTAGGTGACTTGGCCACAATCGAACAACTATTATGTCAGAGGCAGAAATCCAAGTCTTCATAATCCCATGAATGCCTCATTAGTATGTCAAAGGAAAGATAATGAAATCATGAAGATTGTCTAATGTGCTAAGTGAAGTCCCCCAGAGGAAATATCTTTCTGACTAGCACAGTCAGGGTCTCAGGAAAGCCCTTATAAAGGAACTGGGTTTTGAAGAATGGGAAGATTTATTTGGGAAACAGTATTTTGCATCCTTTGGCCTTAAATAGGTGACTGGATTAAACTTTGAATTTCTCTTAGGCATGTGTTTCCATGATGTTGTTGCTTAGCAGGACAAAGAAAGGGTCATAAATGCACAGCATGGAACTCAAGTAACTTAGTAAAAATCTTCTATGTAATTATAATAAGTCTTTTAAATGGTATTCTCCCTTCATTCCTTATTGATTCTCAAAAGGTGATTACATAATTTTCAGAGAAATTCATCATAGATTAGTTCATTTTCTTTCTAGAAAAATGTGTTTTTAGGAGGGCATCAGGCATTTCAGAAGCAGTAATAACATTGCTGAGCTTTTATTTCTATCTTTATTTAAATGATGAAAGGCTGCAGGTTAAGGAAACTTTCAATAGAAGTATCTGCTTTACCTCTATAATTTAATACCCCACAATTGTAATGAGTATTTCTAAGGCCAATTACCAAGTAAAGAATATTGGAAGATACATAAAGGCAGGTGAATAAAAGTATAGTGAGAAACAGAAAAGGAGTTGTGCAGTCCTACATTTCTTTAATTATGAGTTTGTGAGAGGAGTCAATTATTTAATCAATATTTACATTATATTGTAAGAGGTAGTTAAGTTGTGGGGTATAGAGAGCAGGACATGAGATCAGGAGATTTGAAGTTTAATATTGCCATTGGCATTTTCAAGCTAGGTGACTCTGAGCAAATCTCTTACCCCTGTCTGCCTCAGTTTCCTCTTCTGTAAAAATGGAATAACAATAGCACTTCCCATATAGAGTTTCTGAGAGGATAATATGAGTTAATATTATATTAGTAAAATGCTTTGCAAACCATCCAAGTTCTATGTAAATTCTAATCAGCAATAGTAAACTGGATAACATAGGACCATGGGCAAATTCTTTTACCAATTTCTTTTACCAGTTCTTCCATTTGTTTGCTGTTTATCCTAGTTAATCATTAGTCAATGTCACTTTGCTTTCAGTCTTTCCTCATATTATCACCTCTTCTGTTGATTCTTATTCAGAAATATAAACTGTGATACCACTGATAGGGAAGAGAAAATAATTTTCTCCTGATTCAGTGAATCAGTGGTATAGGTTGCTCTTTCTCTCTCTGTCTCTCTCTGTCTCTCTGTCTCTCTGTCTCTCTGTCTCTGTCTCTGTCTCTCTCTCTGTCTCTGTCTCTCTCTCTCTCTCTCTCTCTCTCTCTCTCTCTCTCTCTCTCTCTCTCTCTCTCTCTCTGTCTCTCTCTCCCCTCTCTCTCTGTTTCTCTTTCCCTTTGAAATTCCTCAAGGGTTGTGGAGGGCTGTTCATATTTTATTTGAAGGTTTTGTTTATTCTTCTAATGCAAATCTTCCTCGTGCAAATATCATTTTTTTTGCAGAGAATGTGAGTATATTATAAACCATTTTATAAATAAGTTGGGGGAAAAAACAACTTGAAGTCATTGAGTATGGGAAATAGGAAGAAGAAGGTTTTAAGCAGGGAAACTGGAGCATGGGAAACATTCATTATACTTTAGTACTTTAGTTATCTCTCAATTTTGAGGGCAAGCATAGATAATTCCTAAAGCTTTATTTAAGTATTTTTAATATATGACTACAGAAGCCTTTGAATATAAATTCTATAATGATAAGTACCATTTACATTTTGTTGTTATGTGTTTTTGTATTTTACAAATTGTTGGGTTCTGAAGAAATATTTGAACTTAATTTTCTAGAAGCCAAGCCAAGCATCCTATACCACACTAGGAGATCCATTCTCTACAGCAATGGTATCAAATAAAACAGAAACAGGCCAGCATCCTATATATAAGAATCCCTACAGTCACATATTCATTTAGAAAAATCACATATTAACATTATTTATATTCTATTGTATCTTTATTTATTGTGTAAAATATTTTCCAGTTACATTTTAATCTGGTTCAGTTGCACTCTGGAATGCTGGAGCCACAAAAGGACTATTTTTGATACCTCTGCTGCAGACCATAAGAGGCCACAAGTAGGAGATTCCTACTTATTGAATAGAATGGAATTGTGTTGAATTTAAGGCACCAGAAAAAATCACAAAAGAAACACACACACACACACACACACACACTCTCATCTACACCATGAAAACACTGAATCAGGAGAGAAAAAATTATTTTCTCTTCCCAGCTGATTGGGCACAGGTTGTACTTATGAATAAGAGTCAACTGAGAAGGTGATAATATAAGGAAAGACTTTGAAAGGAAAGGAGTGACATTGTCTGCTGATTAACTAGGGATAATTTGCAAGTGGATAATTAGAAATTGACTGTAGCATGACACCTTTGAATATGGTTTAATGTAGCATTCTCTTTTCATAGATGTGGTTAAAGTTCAGTGGCCCTGATTATTCTGTGAGAAAAAAGGCTACTCAGTTCTCTTAGAAGGTTCATTTACTTAAGTCACTGTGATGTTATTTTTTTTTCATTAAAATTTTTATTCTTATTCATCATTTCTTCTGGCTCCCTCAAAAAAAAATTAAAGAGCATTAAATGTTAAGGCCAGCTTCTCTTCAGATGTTTGGTAATTCATTAACACACACATATATCTTTACATAATTATAATTGTTGCAAAGAAGTGGGAGGTAGGGTTTGAAACTACAATTTTGGGATTACAGTAAAATCTTGGTGAAGGTGCAGGAAGACATAGATTCAAAATCCACTTCAAATATTTAAAAGCTGAGTCATCCTTGGTAAATCCATTTAACCTCTTAAGCCTCATTTATTAAATGAGTGGGGAGTGGGGGCGGAACAATGAAGTTATAACTTTAGGGCACCTAGATGGCACAGTGGAAAAAATCCTGAGTCTGGAGTCAAATGTGTGTGAGAGATAGAACTTGAGTTTGGGTTATCCTGAGTCCAAGATGGGGCCTCTCTTTACCATACCTTTCCAATTTTATTGTTATTTTTTATTATTTGAAAAATGCAATTAAAAAACAAGCAAGTGAAAGAACCATCATTGATAAATTGTTAAGATATCTTGAAGAAGGCTATCTGTAGGGTTAAGCTTAATACAGAAATGTATTTGATATATCTTGGCATGATGTAAAGAGAACCCAAAGTAAAGCCAAGACATGGGTATCAGTCCTAGTTCATTCATAGCTATGTGCCTTTAGGAAAATCACATTGGCACTTTAAACCTCAGCTTTCCCATCTGAAAAAAAAAAATAGAGATACTAAATTCCTATCCTAGTTATAGCTGAGAATTGTCACCTAGATCAAATAATAATGAAAGATTAGTTGATTTTTTTTTATTGTAAAGAGATATACAGATATAAATGCAGCCTGGTAATATAATGGATAAAGTAATGGGCCTGGAGTCAGGAAAATGACTTCAAACTGGTCTCAGGCTGTGTGCTGCTGGGCAAGTCACTTAACCTTGTTTACCTCATTTTCCTAATCTGTAACATAAACTGCAGAAGGAAATAGCAAACACCGTAGTATCTTTGCCAAAAAACAAAATAAAACCCCAATGGGGTCACAAAGAGTAAGACATAACTAAAATGACTCAACAATAACAAAAATACAGATATAAATTATGCTCATTCGTAATGATACTAAAAATAGTTTCTACGATGGTTTACTGAAGTGCTAATAATTACTCTACATTCTTATCCTCCTTTTGAACTTCTCATTCCCAACACACCAAGTTGAACAAACAATAGTTCATATCAGGTCTGCCAAATGCCTTGCTAAAAAGATAGTGTAACATCCCCAAAATGAATGGACTTGATTAAAAAAAAGAAAACTTGCCTGATAATTATCTTGAGCACAGTGTTCTGGTGTAGTTAGCTGTTTAAAGTGCTATTGGAATCAAATCCACTGAAATGAGGAATGCCCTGAAATGTGAAAATTTCAACATAATAGTATGTTTGATATAAGAGGGTGATTTTGACACTAATGATTAGCTCTGAAAAAGAAAACAATTTTTAGCTGTTTTTGTAGGTATCCAGATTCTCCCACGTCAGAATTACTAGGAAGAAATATAACATAAAAAGATTTTTAGAACTTGATATCATATCATGGTAGAATTAATATTGTTACCTGGAATCAGGAAAAAGTTGAGTTCGAATCTTGCTTCAGATTCTTACTAGCTGTATGAACCTGGGCAAATGACTTTATTTCTTTTGGCCTCTGTTTCCTTTTCTTTAAAAATGGGACAGTAATACCATTCACAGGATTTTTGTAAGGCAATTACAAGATAACTTTTGTAAAATGATATTATTATGACTAGTTTTTATTTAAGGACAATTTATCGTTTCAAAAGCACTGAGATTCTTCAGGTAAGATACCCTCTTGAACAGTAGAGTTCTCTCCCTCTCAAATCACTCTGCAAAAGTACACATTTTGAGTGACAGTCACTGCATTACAAATAGTAAGTGCTTAATAAAAGTTTGTTGAATTAATTTATTGAGAAAACCAATCTGGATTATTGTTCACACATTTTTTCAGATAAGTAAACAAAAGAAAAAGTTTAAATAGAATTAATTTTTTTTAAAGCAGGAGAATGGGAGAGAAAACACTAACTTTTTAGGGCTTCACCATTTATTTGTAATATGAACTCAGATAAATTTCTTGGCTTCTCTGGGCCTTAGTTTCCTAATCTATAAAATGGACAGAAAAATAAACTGCCTTGTCTATTTTTCAGGTTTTGGGGGATGGGTTACATATGCTTGGATACTTTGAAGATTGCAAAGCTTCCTGCCTGCAAAATATGTTGACCTATATCCACAGAATATCGAAATTGAAAAAAAGATCCTGTGCACTTTTAAATTGACTGACTTCTTAGAATTATTTTGAAAATGGGAAGAAAAAAGAAAGCCCTAAGTATCTTTACATAATTGTAGAGAAAGGAAAAAATTACATGTGACAGCTGCCAAGAAATCAAACCCAGAAAGCTTTTCCAGCATGGACACAGAGAAGGGGGCTCATCATCTCATTATACTCTTCTATTGTCTTGATTCACATATTCTTTGCACAGTTTTGGCAGTACCTTGTTACCTTGTCATGACCAAATTAATGGAACTGAAAGGTACCTGCCTTTTTTCTGGGCAAGTTCCTGAAGGAGACTTTGGCTTGCTTATAATGTCCAATTGGAGCAGGAACACAGATAATGTTCCATTGTGGGGGGTGTTCCTAGAATAGTGATAGGAAAGGGGTATGTCAAGGCAGAAAGATGATTTTCCTAGGATTATGATATATAGAAGAACTGTGCTGGCAAGTATTATTTCATTTCTGCCTCAAACCATTTAGAATTGTCTTTGCTAGTATGTTTTTCAGAACTCAATTTCATTTAGTGTTCTAAGGCTTTCTGAAATTTTCCTAATGAAATGGTGGTGTAATCTAATACATGGCATCTAATAGATGTCTTCATTAACATGACTTTTGTGAAATCTTTCTCATTTTCTCCCTTTTACTATGTTGGGATTAAATGTTTCCAAGTTGTTATATAATCACAGCTACCTTCTTTTGTATAATGATCACAATGGTAATAGTGATGGTGATGTTGATAATGATGGCAACAATTATCAATGTCAAGAAGGGCCTTATTAAAGAGATTACACATAATCTGATTGAAAAGATGTTAGAGATATTACTAGAAAAATGAGGAAGTTAAATCCAGGATTTTATAAGGACTGGGATTCATATCTGAACCAAAGTCACTTGACTCTAAGTACAATCCCCTTTGGTGGGAACTAGGTGGCAAGCACAGTGGATGGAAGGCTGAGTCTTGATTCTAAAAGGTGTGAGTTTAAATCTAACCTCAGACACTTACTAGCTGTATAAACTGGACAAGTCACTTAATCCTTTTTGCTTCAAGAAGGAAATCTCAAACCATTCCAGCATGTTTACTCCCCCCCCCAAAACAAAATTGGACTCATAACATCTAATATAACTAAAATGACTATATAATGACATTGATCTTTAAAATTTCCAAAACTTCTTACATAGATTATTTCATTTGAGTCTCACTACAATCTGGTACAGTAGATAGTACACACCTCCATTTTATGTTTTTTTTTTTTTTAATTAAAGCTTTTTATTTTTTAAAACATTAGCCCTTGCAAAATCCTGTGTTCCAATTCCCCCCTTTCCCTCATGCTCTCCCCTAGATGGCAAGTAGACCAATACATGTTAAACATGGTAGAAATATGTTAAATCCAATATATGCATACATATGTATACAAGTATTTTGCCGCACGAGAACAAAAAAAAAAAAAAAAAAAAAGAGAGAAGCAAAATAAAATGCAGGGAAACAACAACAAAAAGAGTAAAAATGCTATTTTGTGAACCACACTCAGTTCCCACAGTCCTCTCTCTGAATGTAGATGCTCTCTTCATCCCTGAACAACTGGAACTGGTTTTCATCATCTCATTGTTAAAGAGAGCCTTGTCCATCAGAATTGATCATCATATAGTCTTGTTATTGCCATGTATAATCATCTCCTTGTTTTGTTCATTTCACTCAGCATCAGTTCATGTAAGTCTCTCCAGGCCTCTCTGAAATCATCCTGTTGGTCATTTCTAACAGAACAATAATATTCCATAACATTCATATAACATAAGTTATTCAGTCATTCTCTAACTGATGGGCATCCACTCAGTTTTCAGTTTCTTGCCACTACAAAAAGGGCTGCCACAAACATCTTTGCACATGTGGGTCCCTTTCCCTCCTTTGATGTCTCCATTTTATGAATGAAGAAACTGAGATTCAGAATGATTGTGATTTTCCTCTGGTCATACCACTGGTAAGTATCAGAGATAAGATTAGAAACTAGATGGTTTTGCCTACAAATTCATCTATGTTATCTCTCAGTGCACTTGTTCCAAGTCTTGAGTCCTCTGTATCAGTTGTTGCATTTATTCTTTATTTAAAACAACTAGCACCTATAAGCAAAGAAAGAAATAGCCAGGTTCTGCAACAACTTGGAGGCTAGGGAATGGAAGTTAGGAGTAGTATAATGTTTGTAATAGTTTAAATAATTTTCTTCATTTCTTCTGATCTCCATAGTTTAGAAAGGTTTCTGCTTTTTCCTACTCCTTAAAAAGAAAAAAAAATTTAAACAGAAAAGAAATCTGTGCAGACAAATTATTCCTTTTAAAATGATGCCCTAAAATGTATTTTATTTCAAAGGAGTACTTGTTATAGCACCACTCCAAACAGATAGGACGAATGATATTTTGATTCCAACTCCTGCATAGAATATCTTAGTGCTTTTCAATTGCTTTAGGGAGCCTGCAACAATGAAATTTTGTTAAATCTAACACAATTTTAAACTGTTCCTTGCCCATATTCTGATAAGAAATTTATCCTAGCACAGGTTTATCTCTGTTGATAATGGGCTCCGTGGCTGTAGGGAAATGTTGATACAGTGTGCTAGCATCTCTCATTTTGACACCTACTCTTTAGCAGATGAAAAGAAGAATGGATACTTGGGATGCTATGTTTGAGCAAAATGTCAATAGCTGGAATGCAGGACCTGTTGGGTGACAATTTTTATCCTAGCAAAGTTTATATCTCTATACATTTTCCCCTCTCATTTCATTTGATAGTCTATTGTAGTTGAATGAGCACTGCATCCATGATCAAAAGATTTTGAGCTTATGTCTCAGTTCCAATATTTGATGACGATAGGGTGGTGGTTGTTGTGAAGGTGGTGGTAGTGATGGTGATGGTGGTAGTGGTGGTGTGATAGCAGTGATGGTAGCTAACATTTAAAAAGCACTTTAAAATTTATGAAGTCCTTTTAAAAATATCTAATTATATCCTCATAAAAATTATGAGAGACAAATGCCATTATTGTTCCTATTTTATAGGTAAAGAATCTGAGGCAGAAGAATCCTGCTATTAAGTGTCTGAGGCTAAATTTGAATTCGGGTTTTCCTGATTCTAGGTCTAGTACTAGTCACCTTCCTACATCTACTAGGTAGCATTTGTGACCTTGGGAAAACCTATTAACTTCTATGAGGATCTCTTTCTTTATTTCTAACATGACAACAGTGGTACTTTCCCTCCCAGACTGTCATGAGGAATTGTGAATTGTAAATTAAAACTATAGAAATATAGCTACAATGTAATATAACTGTGTATTCTATAACTTTAGAGATGTTTGATATGTTAATTATTTAAAAGCAACCCCTTCTTGATTGTTTTTTTTCCCTGATTTTCATACTTTGCAGTACATATTATTCTCTTCTCTCTTAGAATGCAAAATTCCTTAAGGACAGTGAATCCCTCACCTTGCATTTTTACATTCCAAGTTTGCAGCATAATGCTTTATATACACCATACTTCATGGATCTTTGATTTTTTCAATATTGGCATGCTTTTCTTCAAGACAGATTGAAAATCCTGGACTATATAGTCCATAGCCTATTGCATAAAGAACATTGTTAAAGACTTCAGGCTTAAGTAAGCTCTAGGATCAAAGATTTACAAGTGGAAAGAACCTTAGGTTCATCAAATCTAACCCTCTTCATTTTGCCAATTGAATCTTAGGATAATCGATTTGCTCAGAGTCACAGAATTAGTAAGTGTCTGAAGTATAATTTAAACCAGCATCTTCCTGACTCCAAATCTAAGGTTCTATTCACTCTACTTTGCTACATTCTGCCTCTAAGGAACTCAGAGATCCACACTGAGAGTTAAATGCACAAAAAGATCATAATTTTAAGTTGTGACTAGTATGTTTGTTAACCTAAATTAGCCATTTGCCTTTCTACTCTAGCTGGTCCTTAGACAGCCATCCTCTTGTGGATTCATCTTCATAGCTTCCAAGTAGATAAAGCCAGCCAGAAAGTTCTCTTATTAGTGATTTAAAGGTAAATACCAAGCTGTTTTGTTCTTAAAGGCCAAATATTCTTTAATTCCTTAGGTCAAGTAATGTAAGATGAAACAACAGCCTAGGAAATAAAATACAAGAAACCTACAGTAAGAAGGAAAGCTGAGGACAATCTTCAATAATAACTGTCACATGTAATGATATATTATAAATGATATACACTGAGAAAAGACTACTTCATATAGAACAAGGTACTTTTTGGAGGGTGTAGTATGGGAAGAGTTTTTCCAAAAATTACTAAATCTTCTAGTCATAAATCACCTTAAAGGCCATGTGGTCCAATTTGTACCAGAACAGGAATCCCTTCTCTAATATCTCTAAGAGATGAATAGTTATTCAATCTTTATTCAAAATGATAGGAGATTGCATTTCTTTGGAGACAGTCAATTCCATTTTATAAGAAGCTTCAATCATTAGGAAGTTTTTTCTTATGTTGAATATATGTAAGGAAATCTGTTTTTCTTCTCTTCATTTCTTCAGACTTGCCCTCTAGGTCTAGGAAGAACAGTTCTAATCTGTCCTTCATGATGTGAGTTTTCAGGCATTTGAAGAGCTCTATAGCCATCCTGTCTATCCCTCCTTTTGTTCTTTTCCCAACCCTTTGTACCTATCTTCTCCTCTCAGACTTTTTAGTTATAAAATTCTAGAAATCTATGAGGATATCTCACATTTGCAACCCTGCTTTAAAATTTCCTAATTTAATATCTATGGGGAATTTTCCTTCAAAGTTATTTTACTGACTCTGTTTTGTGAACGTCATGTGATCACTGCATTTAGAAATGGAATGATCATCTGGACAAAAATCATACTTTTATGTCATAATAGTTATCATTTATATAGCACCTTAAAGTTTGCATGCTCTTTACATATATTTTATCCTATTTGATTTTCACAACAATTCTAGGAGTGAATTGCTATTATTATTTATTTTCATCATGCAGATGAGGAAACTGAGGCAGATAGAGGGTGAGTGACTTGTCTGAGACAATACAACTAGTAAAGATGCATGTGAATTCAGGTTTTTATGACTTTATGGCTATCATCTTAACTATTGAACTATCTAGTTACCTCAAGGAGGTTGAGACCAAGAGATTAAATGCTTTATCTAAAATTTTACTGGTAGTAGTCAGTGGCAAACATCTTATATATTGAACAATAAGATATGTGTCTTAGTAGAGGACAGAAAAGATAGGGATAGGAAATAATTCTATAATTTCATCAAAATTGGAAATTCCCTCTGCTGATGCAGATCAGTACCTACTATGCAACTTCAAACTAAGAGGGACTTGCTTGTGAACTAAGAAGTTAAATGGCTTATTCAGTGTTTCACATAGCCAGAATGCAGAAGAGGCAAGAGTTGACCTAGGTCTTCCTCACTGATTCACTATTCATTACATAAGACATCTCAGAGAGCAATACAACACAATAAAGAAAATCCTCCACATTGGTAGCTCTGAGATTTCGAAAAAATTTTGTGCCAACTATCAAAGCCCCAGCCTTCTCTTCCCAATATTGATAAACTCTTTGACTCTGTCCTTGGTGCTAATCATTGGGGGTTGAAAGGGCAATGCTTGCTTAAAGCACATTCAACTATTTGTATACTTTTCTCTCTGAAGTATTAGGTGAATGAATGCATATACTATAGAAAGGGAAATGATTAGAGAGTTAAGAGTTTTGGTTGGTGTGTTTGCATGCAGAGAATTACTTCCTATGACTGCCTAGTTTAATTGGATAATAGAGTATCATGAGCTCTTTGGATTAGGTTGATTGAGTTCCTGGAGCTTCCTTGGGAGTCTTTAATTTTGATTCTGATGCCATTGAACACTAAGTCAGAGAAATAAAAGGGCAATAAGGAAAAATAAAAGATTTAAACATGGCCTAAATAATGAGAAAGTATATAAAGTATATATGAAACATGCCAATATTTTACTCCCCCACTCACTCCAAAGTAATATATATGTCATCAAGGCCATAGAACAAGGTTTCCTTGTTTTTCAGTCTTCATTTGCCACAATGCATAATAGATTTCACTATGAAAACAATTAACAAACATTAATTAATCATTGACTATGTGCTAGGCACTGTGCTAAACAATAGGATATAAAGAAAAGCAAAAACAGTCCCTACCCTCAAGAAACTTTCATTTTAATTGGGGAGACAGCATGCATATCTATAAATAAGAGGATACAAAATATATTTTAGAGTACTGTCATAACCTTAGAAAGGACAACAGTAACAGTTGATGGGATTTGAGAAGAAACCTAGCAAATTGGGAATTAGTACATTCCCAATATTAAAAAATAATGGTATCATTACACTAAATTTTATAAAGTAGTCTATTTGCTGTCTTAATGATATTTAAATAATCTCCATAAATTAGAGTGGCAAAACAGAAATTCCCATTTTACAGAAGAAATTCTTCTACAGAGAAATTAATTTAAATTGATGAGATCAAGCAGTTTAATAATGATGAAGTTAGGTTTTAGTTAGAAAGTCAGAAAACAGGTATGTAAATCTTTTTAGCTATTTACTATCTAATCTTTTTGGTAAAAAATCTTATCATTTTGACCTGTTTTCCCCATTTTTAAACTTCTCTTTGTTCTCTTTTTTTTATTTAATAGTTTATACTAATTCCTTCTCATTTTCATCATGAATAGATATTTCTAATCTCTCTCTAAGAAGACCCAGGGAACCCTAGATTTTCACATCTTATCATTTGGTTTTGAGAGAGAACTTACTTGCGATAACATGACATGACAGTGAGAAAAACCAGTAGGGAGGATTTCAGCTTTGTGTTGTAATGTTGAATTTATAGCAGAATACTGGTCTCAGCATTAGTTTAATTCCCAATTTGTTAAATATTTCAGTTCAGAGCTTTAAAGAATAAGAGTGGTAGGAAGATAAGCCATCAAGAAAATAAGGACCTTTCCTGCTAATTCCTGGCTTTGGAGATAGTTAGCAAAGTCCAATCTGTCATATATAGATAAAGAATAGGAATGAGGAGGGGGACAGTAAAGGAGTATCTAGATTCTAATAATATCTCAGAAGTATCTCCATTTAAAACACTATTCTCAAGATGTTATTGGACCATATGATATCCAAATTTGAGTGTATAAAGAGGAAAAAATCATTACTCGACTGGCTATCGATTGGAAGCTTAATGTGAGTTGCCGTGGGATCCAAAATCAGAGAGTTAATCTCAGGCTAATAAAATAATCCAATATTGGGAATATGTTTGAAAGTATTTACTTCAAAGTAGAAGTAAAAAAGAAAAAAAAAAGATAACTGGTATTAGTGCATTTTTATTTCTCTGTCCCAAGTGAAGGGTATCTAGGTGGCACACTATATTGAGTGCCAAGATTAGTAGTAATAACAAGTGGTTATTATTATTATTAATTATTGTTAATAATAATTTATAGATTCTGATCCACACATATGATTTCATGAATACAAAAAACTCCAGATAAATAAGTCCAGAGAAAAATAAAGTCCAGAGAAGTAAACCATCATAGCCCCTGAAACTGAAAACATCAGAAGGTTGACCAGATGACTGGGAGGTTAAGGATCTTCTGGGTGTTATTAAAGCACTATGAGTCAGAAGAAGAACATGAACTTAGGTCTTTCTGGTTCTGAGGCCAGTTTCTTTATCTACTTTAGAAGTATATATCTCTCATAATGTTGGAATTTCATTTTACCATTTATGTGATTTATATGAATGAATCAAGGCAACCATACAAACCATAGATATCATACCATAGGTATGACTGTGATATAAAATTAAGTCTATGAAAAACAAAAAATTGGAAAAATATAATTTAAATATGGAATTTAAGGACATTGTATCCCTATTAAGTGCCTTCATATTTACTTGGGGCTTCTTCTTGTTGCTCAGTTGTTTCAGTCATGTCCAGCTCTTTGTGACCCCATTTGGAATTTACATGGCAAAGATACTAGAGTGGTTTGCCATTTGTTTCTCTAGCTTATTTTACAGATGAATTTTACAGATGAATAGACTGAGACAAACAGGGGCTAAGTAACATGTACGGAGTTACACATCTAATAAGTTTTTGAGGCCCGATTTGAACTTAGATCTTTCTGATGCCAGATATACATCCTATCTACTTCATCACCTATAACCACCACTAACTGCCCTTAATAAATACAATTTATTATTAATCATACAATCAATTTGTGTTCTTTCTTTGACTTCTATTCACTTAAGCATACATTACTTTGGACTATAGATATTTGTGTACTTGACTTCTCCTTTTAGATTGTAAATTCTTTGAGAGCAAGCACTGTGTAGCTTTCTTTTTTTCCCTACCTTTGTATCCTGGCACAAAGTATTTTTAAGGCTGAGAATCCTTTGATTGTTGCTAAGGCACATGCCACATTAGTGTAACCCTAAACAATTATTTTTTATCCTCTCCATCTCTCCTTTCCCACATTTTCTTCTTTTGGCTATTTGAAGATCATCATTCTTTTCATCTGTTTTTGTATGGTCTGAAGGTTTGGCACCTCCATATATCCTCTGGGGATATTTCCAGTCATCTTGATCTATATCTTGCTGCTGGCCCAAGATGGCTCCAAAGGAGAGAGTAAAACTGATGACTTGCATAGTCCTGCCTCACTTAAATCCAATTTATTGCAACTCAAGACATCACCTTCCTTTTGTCATTGGTCCTTTTTGAGAATAAAGGACAAACAATGTTTATTATAAGACTTGAAACAGTTTTTGAATGAGTCTAGTAGAATCTCATGGAGTGGTTGAAAAATGTGTGCAGAATTTTAAGAGTTGTGTTATGGGAGTGTTTATTATCGATGCATTGATGTAAGTAAGAAAGAATGACTGGTAATAACAGAATTATGACTAGGAGATTCAAGAGTCCGTAGAATTGGGTCCACATCTACATTTTTATTATATATAGGTTTTTTGGTATCTACAGGGTTTGGCATGATGCTTAAAACATAAGCAGAATTTAATAAATGCTTTTTCTTTCTTTCCCTCATTCTTTCTTTGTTCATAGATTAAAGGGTGTCAGACATTTCCAACTTCAATTCTTTCTCTTCATAGCTAAGACATTGAGACCATAAGAAAATAAATGACTTTCCTAATATAATAAAACAAACAGGCAGAGTTAGGATTTGAATTCAGTTCCTCTAATGCAGCATCCAATTCTCCTTTTATTACATCATTAGAAAAAAAATCATGGAAAAAGAAGAAGGAAAATGTGGGTACCAGATTGAGTATAAATTAGTGGATTTCTCTATACTACAAAACATGTTTGTGTATAATTTGAGAGAATTCAATATTCTATTATGCAATGATATCAGCATTTGAGAGCAGTGAAGAAAAAGCCCTAGCAGTAGATATAAACATATCTATCAAACATATGTTCTAAGGCTTCAATTTTTGCCTGGGAAAAGAATTCTTAGAAAAAGATCAACAGATCCATAGTCAAAATGTGAGAGTATATGGAAGACCTGTCAAATATGCTTTTAATTTATATTTGCTGAATTAAATTATTTATTGACAAATTTGGCTATTTGTTTTCATCTCTCAGAAAAAATGTGGGTCAAAAGAACATGAATCCATTGGTAAAAATAATACCTTTGGTTTTGATGTTGATTTTGGTCACTCATGCCACATAATCTTTATGTCCCACTAGCAAAAGCTCATCATCATAAGTTGTATGTAAGTTCTGTTTCCTGGACTGCTGGTTAATGTTAAATAAAAGGTCACCCACGTCACGAAGTTTCTCTCTGACATAAAACTTTATTTTGTATAGTCACTTTCAGACAAAATATATGAAAAACGCCTTTCAGAGTTGAATAATATGGTTATAGAGCTGAAGAATACATAATAGTAAGGCAAAGAGATGTGAAGAAGTACAGGCATGGAAGAAAAGAAATGTTTTTGAAAATGATATCTGAAAAAGAGGTATTGAGTTGATGAGCCAACACGACACAGTAGGATATTTTTGAGAATGTGGAAATCATAAGAAAAAGCTGGGGAAAGTGGAAAGAGATTTGAAGAAGAAATACACTAAAAGTGAAGAGGGTCAGGAGTAGCTTTTGGTGGAGGGAGAGCCTTTAGTGATTTAAATTCGTGCCTCCTACTTCAGGGCCAACGACATTCATTCTTTCTTTTAGTTTTATGGGAGACATGATTGGTAGTGACTTCACAGTAACTAGGATCTTGGTAAAGTCCATAAAATGCCCATAGTATGAAACAAATCTTTTTTATTATAGGTACAACCTGGAATTAGGTGCTTAAAGATAAAACTCCACTTGAAACATACTTATGAAAGGCAAAAGCTGCATGGCCCCATGGGTGAAATGAGTCCAAGACAGTGAGAAATATCACCAGTGAGGAGAACAGAATCTTGTAAGGGTTGGAATTGGAGTAGAAGTTAGACTCTTACAAAATAATCAAGGAACTTATATGAAGGAACTTAGATTTAGGGCAGGAGACAGATTTCTATTTCTGGCTCTGCTACTGAATAAGTGGCATATAGTTTTGTCTTTAGTAGGTCACTTCATAATTTCCATCCTTACCTATCAGATAAAGAATAATATTTGAACAGTTCAGAGGGCTAAAAACTATAAGTTGTATCTAACATAACTAAGAGGCAGCATGAATGGATTGTCCAGTTTGGTTCTAGGATGACTTAATTTCAAATCTAGTTTTTGATATATCCATATTCGGATCCACCTATGTGAAACTCAGACTTTTAACCTTTCAGTGTCCTCAGACAATCCTCCGAGACTTAAAATTGCTGAGCACATTCTTTGGCAGAGGAACCTCTCTGTTGCCAATGAAATAAGTTCTAAGATAACATATGTGTATCTAATAGTTGCTCATCCCATTAAAAGGCAGCAGCATGGTATGAAGAAAAAGGGCCTTGATTTAGAGTCTGAGGACCTGAATTCAAAGTCAAGTTTTCATCTTAGCAGCTAAATGACCTTGAGCAGATCAGTTAAATTCTTCTGGTCTTGATTTCCCCTTGTGTAAAGTGAAGCTATTAGAAGACCTCTGTGGTGCCTTCCAGCTCTAAATGTGATATCCAGTTTTCTGTCTCCAAACATCATCCATCCTTAAGCTATTTATATTCAATAAGCCTTGATGTAAAAATAAAGTTCTTGAATTAAACCTAAATTGATTCAAGTTTTCACATCCAGTTGCTATTTGTCTGTAGATAGATGTCACCCCTCACTTTTCTCTCCTAGACTAAAGACTTTCAACTCTTTTAACCTTCATGATGAAGTTTTTTTTTGTGTGTGTGTGTGTTTTAGTCTGGTGTTTTGCTATTATCTACGACTGCTTTGATTCTTCTATTCTTCTTAAAATGTAAAGGTTTGAACTAAACAAAAGCTTTTTAGCATGAATGTGACTAATACTATTTCTAGAGCTTGTATATAATACCCCTTATAGTACATCTCATTAATATATTAGCTTTTTAAAAAAGTATTGCATCATTAACTTATTATGGTTTGTTTCCACTTCTCTCTAGCCTTAGGTTTAATTATATCTAAGTAATTATTCCATGGGTGAGCATTATATGTGTATATGTACACATAAATATGCATATAATAATCACATATAGTATATATGTGTGTGCATATATGTTCCTTATAAATTTATGTATGTATGTAAGCATATATTACTTATTTTTTATTGTCACAAGTGTTTTTAATCTAACCAAAAACAGAGCTAGTCTATGAACAAAATAGTAGAATAGGCAAAGTTTGAATTTAGTTCTCTTTTTAAAATTTATCTCTCATCTTTCAATTTTTTTTTCTATGAAATGCCTAGTGTGTCCATGCTCTCTTTAGGCAGCTGTATGCTGTAGTAGGTGGAATTCTTGGCCTAGAGTCTGAAAGACCTGAGTTCAAATTTGCCTCATGCCCTCATTAGCTGTGTGATCCTAGGCAAGACCCTTAACTCTGCTTGCCTCAGTTTCCTCAGCTATTAAATGAGGATAATAATAGCACCTACTTTCCAGGATTGTTGTGAGGATGAAATGGGATGCTATTTGTAAAATACTTAACACTGTACCTGACATATGTAGGTCCTATATTAATGCTCACTCTCTTCCTCTCCTCATTACTTAATTTACTTTTGCAAGCATCGGTCTTGTCCAATACTGTTCTCCATTGTAGTAAAAGAAACATTGTGTTTAGGGTTATTAAACCTTAATTTTGCTTTTGGGGGGAGATCACTCAAGTCTTTTGGACTTCCTTTTTATATAAAAAATGGAATGGTAGAATTGTCAGAGGTCTCTTCTAAAGATGAAGTAGGTACTACAAGTATTATTTTCTGAGTCTCATAGGTAATAACTTGTAAAGTGTCATATAAACTATGAAGCATTATAGATATGCAGCTAAAATAACAGTCAACAAATATTTTTATACCCAGGTCTGGAACTAAGGAATGTAGAGAAGCAGAACAATGAAGTGGGAAAAGTACTGGACTTAAATTAAGGAGATATGAATTAGGGTCCCATTTCTAATGCTTCCTTAGTGTGTGACTTTAGGGAAGTCATTTCTCCCCTCTTTAGTTTACTCATCCCTTAATAGAGAACACTGGCCTAATCATATTATTTCTAGGGTTCCTTTGAGTTTTAACATTCTTTGTCATTCCTATGGTCTTCAGGTATTAGGTCATCAATTACTTTTCTTTTCACCTGGGTAAATGAATTCAGCTAAATAATGCCTTGTTGAGTATACTGAAGAATTCAGTTTCAATTTTCTCTGTTATGTGTCTCTTTCTCTCTCTGTTTCCCTGTCTTCCATACTCTGTTTCTTTCTTTTTCCATCCATCCATCCATCCATCCATGCATCCATCCATCATCCATCCATCTCTGACTACCTGTCTGTCTATTTCTATCACTGCTATCATTGGTATGTCTATCTATTATTTATCTCTGTCTGTCTGTCTGCCTGCCTTACATTTAGACAAGAATACATTTACAAAGTCCTATGTGGTTTGAAGTGTAATGGAAACATTAAATTTACCAAACATACCTATTCATTTTATACAACAAAGTGAATTCTCTCTGAAAAGCATAATGGCATGTGAATGAATGAACTGTGATTAGCATGAAAACCATAAATGGAGAAGAGTCTCATTTGGACAGCAAAGTGCCTAATTCTAGAAAAACATACAGTTATATTAGTTAGTTAGTCTGGTTTAACATTAAAAGTACACGGAGACCAAATTGTTATTCTAAATAGAGATATCCAATTAGTGCATTTGGGAAGGATGAATAAAATAGAAGTAAAAATTCTAACCTAAGTTATAAGACTTTTAGTACAAACTTAGAATTTTACTCTGAATTTTTTCTATTGTCAACTTTTAGGCTCAATTAGAATCCTAGGTGGCTCAATGGATAAAATATAGGGTCTTAAGTCAGGAAGACTCATTTTCCTGAGTTCAAATCCAGATTCAGACTGTACTAGGTGGGTGACCCTAGGTAAGTAACTTTACCTTGTTTCTCTCAGTTCTTTCATCTGTAAAATGAGCTAGAGAAAGAAATAGCAAACCACTCCAATGTCTTTGCCAAGAAAACCCCAAATAAGATTATAGAATTGGACACAACTAAACATCAGTCTTTTGGGTAATAATGATAAGCTAACAATGATTTCATATTTTGAAGGATGGAAAGAACTTTACATATTTCATTCTATATTGATTTATATTTATTTCACCACAACTCAAGAAGGTGAATATTATTATTATCCATTTTTTACAGATGGAAAAAATGAGACATACAGTGATTAAGTGAGAAGCCCTGGGTCACCAATTTTTATCAATATATTAGATAGAATTTGAACTCAGATCTTCCTACCTCCAAGTACTCTGTTATATTATCTAGATACCTCAATATAAAACTTATATGTTTATCCATAAACATATTATAAACATTAAAATAGAACATCCTTTAAAATATCATTTGCCCACTATATATATATATATATATATATATATATATATATATATATATATATATATATATATATATATATTTGTGTGTGTATATATGTGCTATAATTTTTATATATGTATACAAATCTGTATAAAGTACACAGGTAGTGAAGAATATAAGGTGATTTAGAACAAAACTACTTTTATTTTTTTTTCTTTTTTATACTTTGTATATCACAGAGTGCTTTTCACATAATGATAGCTAATCCATTAATAGTAATTAAATTAAATTTAAAATATGATTTGAATGAATGGATAATAAGAATATGACATTTATTGGGAGGAACAGATTTTAAACTCAAAGGTTCTGAGTTAGAATCCTGACTGATGCTTACTATGTGTGTGACCTTATCTTTTTATTCCTTTGGACCTCAGTTTCCTCATTTGTATAATGAGGGTTTTATATAATCTCAAAGATTCCTTTTAGGTCTAAATTTTTTGTTGTTGTTGAGTCATTTTCAGTCCTGCCTGACTCTTTGTGACTTCATTTGGGGTTTTCTTGACAAAGATACTAGAATAGTTTGCCATTTCCTTCTTCAGTTTCTTTTACACAAGAATAAACTGAAGTTTAACAAGGTTAAGTGACTTATCCAGGATCACATAGCTAGTAAGTATCTGAGGTTGGAATCTGTGATCCTATCAATCAGGAATTCTTAATTTGGGAATCTCTAAACTTAAATCTTGATAACTATATTTCAATATAATTAGTTCCCATTATAATCCTATCTAATTTATTTTATTCATTTAAGAACATTATTCTGAGAAAGAGTCTGTCAGACTGTCAGAAGGGTTTGTGACACAGAAACCTTAGTATATTTCAAGTGAGATCTCCTGATCCTGAATATAGACCATACCTTTAATGGGTCTCTAAAAGGCTCCTTAAAAGAAAGCATCTGGATTGTCTATTTTGTCCTCATCACATTTTGTATTTGTGTTTGTTTGTTTTGTCCTCATAACTCTTACATGACTGCCGAATTATCTGCCATTGGCTGTATGTAGCCTCTAATCAGATGCAGTTGTCGCTTGATCAAAATTTTTGGATTATACAAGGTGATGTTTTTAGTCCCAGGCTGGCTCCTGGCCTGTTTCTCCATGCTGTCAGTCAATGTGTATTCAGAAAAAGCAACCTGATTTTAATATTAGCTGGAGCACAATGCAATTAGGAAGAAAATCTATTGGGGGAAAAATATAATGTATTTCAATTATAAATAATTTCTGTTTTATTTGCTGTTTTGGATTACCCACACTACTACTCTCTTAATTAGCACATATAATTGAGCATGATCTAATCCTTCCTCTCCTCCTTCCCCTACCCCCAGCCATTTCTGTGGTGTCCATTAACATTTCTGCCCTTGCCAAAGGCAAAAAGACCTTGGGTTGACTCAGTACTAGATGTGAGAAGCTGACTTGAGTACCTTAGGACTGTAAATCTGACAGGTCTCATCAACACCCAAATTATTATCAACAAAATCTCAAATCCTCTATTGACCAGTCTGGTACTTTTACTGAATTCTGAATAAGATTGTGATTTTTGCACAAAAGGCAAAACACCTATATTATTCAAAACATATTTGTTATTATGCCAGGTTTTGCTTGTACCTCACAGTTCAAGAAATATTATCTAAGTATGCATTATTGCTCTCATTACATAAAATGCTAGTGGAAAACACTCTATCAATTCCAATTATGTAGTAAGGAAAAAATAGAAAGCTCTGAATGATAAGCAGCCCCAGAATATTTGGCTGGGCTAGTTATAACTGCTGAACAATGTAAGATTGTACAAAATGTGGCAAAATATAAAAATAAACTGAAGATTTGTTAAAGAAATGAAAACATGGTAGTAAAAGATGCCGAAAAGCTATTTAGCTTTCTATATTACTTCTTCATCACTTGATTATTTTACTGTTTCATTTCTATTTACATACCCAGTTGATTCTTTTGCATCTGGGTTTTGCACAATTCTTTCAATAATGCACGGTTCAGTGACTATAATTACAGGATTGTTAAAGTTCACATTTTACTATTCATCTTGTTATCTCTAGTAATGGAAGGTTGGAATAAATGCACATAATTACATGGTTGGTCCTAAATTATTTTTATATTGCTCTTGCCAGGATACACTTGAAAAGCAACATTTATTCCCTAAGATTTATTTTTTGGTAGTGGTGTTTCTAGCAAAATAAAAGTAATAAATAAATAACTGGACTACTCCCATAAGCTTACAATATACACTTTACTTCAAATAGTTCCCTATCTCTTCTTCTACCCAAGCTGCTTGGGGACATGGATTCTATGGCAAGAAGCAATGAATGCAATAGATTCCTAGTGTGAGATTTTCTTCTAGATAATATTTTCATCCATTTTATCTCTCTAATGATCAATCCACTTGGAGAGTGTGAACAAGGAGAATCTTATCTAACCCATGAAGGTCCAGTATTAACCACTCCCTGGTTTAATTACATGTATACCTTTAAAATGGTTTTTCACCATCATTTTACAGTCTAGAACAATGGAAAATGACCCAAAGGACATTGAGTTCAAATACCATTTCACTCAGTTAAAATCTGGATGACCTTAGGCAGGTCATCTAACTACTTTTTGGCTTTTTGTTTCCTAAACTAGAAAGTGGAGGATTTGAACTAAGTGACCTCAAGCATCTCTTCCTGTTCTAAATCTCTGACCTGAGCAGATGATGAGAGCAACTGACATGGCTCAGAAGTGCCATCTTGAAAGACCACGATTGCTTAGTTGCAACAAAAGTTAGACTTGAGATGGTTCTGAAATCATCTTTCCTCCGTTTATTTGAAGACAATCTTCAGGTCAATGGACCAATGTTAAGTTAAAGGATTTTTGAATCTCTCTGATCCCTGTTAGCACCTAAAGAGATGAAAGCTAGCAGTGACTGAGTGAAAAAGGAATGTTCATGCTCTAACAATTCTGAATACATTTTATATGCTGTATCTGAGAAGCAACAGGCTATAATGAAAAGACAAATAAGCGGGAGTTAGAAGTCAGGGGTTCTAGATGTAAATTGTGTTATCGGGTCATTGTACAAATTTGGGGAAATCATTTTACCTCTCTGGCTCAGTTTCCTCATTTGAAAAATGAGGCAGTTGGATTAGTTTACAATTAAGATCCCCTCCAGATTTAATCTTCAATGACAGTGTAATTCTTTGTAAAGAGAAGGGGGAAAGTATAAGTATTTATTAAATGTTTATTATGTGCCAGGCATTGTGCTATTTCACAAATATTAACACATTTGATTCTTATAATAATAATAATATGAGAGGTGCTATTATTATCCCTATTTTGTAGGTCAAGAGACTGAGGCACACAGAGGTTAAGTGATTTGCTCACAGTCACAAGGATAATATGTGTTTGAAGATGAAGTTGAACTCTGATTTTCCTGACTTCATGCCCAGAATTCTATCCACTGAACCACTGGCAGCCATTACTTTATAAGTACCATTAAAAATGCTACACGCATATGGATGTGTTATATATGTGTGTGTGTGTGTGTGTGTGTGTGTGTGTGTGTGTGTGTGTGTGTGTTGATTTCCTTATGTAATGTGTCAGATAATAAGCAGTCAATAGGCATTTATTAAATTCTAGTACATGTCAAGCATCCTACTATATGCTGATAATACAAAGAAAGGCAAAAGATTTTCTCTGATCTCAAGGAGCTCACAGTCTATGTATGAATATTATTTACACTTAACCTATTTTTTGTTTCCTCCTCTTTTACAATCAGATAAATAGAGGAAAAGACATTTAATAGGATAATTAATAATATAGACTCTTAGCAGGAACAGGTCAATGATAGTCTCAAAAACATCAAATTTTAGAAATACTTGTCATTCAGTTGTTTTTTTTTTTTTTTTGTTTTGTTTTGTTTTGTTTTGTTTTTCCAGTCATGTCTGACTGAAACTAGGGTAGTTTGCCATTTCCTTCCATATGTCATTTTACAGATGAGGAAACTAAGGCAAACAGGATGAAGTGAATTGCTTAGAGTCATACAGCTAGTAAATATATAATAATAGATTTGAATTCATGAAGATGAGTTTTCCTGACTCCAGGTCTGGCATTCTATCCACTACCCTGCTTAGTGCCCAAGGAACAGAATCATAACACAATTCTGGAGGAGAGAGCAGAGAAGAGAGGGAGAGTTTTTCTTATGGTAGAATATTGGGGTTATTTCACTAAGGAAGTAATTAGTGAATGCAAATCTCATTCTTTTTAGGACTACTACAATGTACTTTGAATGAATGTTTTGTCCAAAAAAAAAAAAAAAAAAGAAGAAGACTGTAATTTAATTGTAATTAACTGTAAATTAGGATTGAAAAGTATTGTTCACATATTGACTTGTTTTACCACTATAGTCATCTTGTCCAGCAAAGTACTACTTGATCTGCTATGCCCATACATAAAACACATTTCAAAGTAATATTTTTCAGTCTACTCTTTCCTGCAAATATATTTAGCAGGAAAAAACCAGGGAATTTCAGATGGAAATTATGTAACCTTATTATCATAATTTAACCATTAAATTTAGTATTTTTAGGTACAAGCACTCAGAATTGTTTATAATTTCTAACAACATTCAAATTAAAGGAAAATATTACTGAATATAAGAGTAGAAGAAAAAAGGAAATATGTTTTAAAAAATAAGTAATAAAAATTACTGATTCCCCTACAAGCAGTGCTAATGTGGGAGTCAAAAGGTGAATGTTTAAATTCTGACTCCAGTTTTTGAAATACCCTGGACATCCATTTCTTCATGTATATAATGAGGATATTGGATTACATGACCTTTAATGTACTATCAACTTCTAAGATACTAAAACCAGCTCTGTGCAACTTGTTTCTTTCCAAGTCCGACATAGTACACCTCCTATCTTCATCACACCAATCTCAAACAAATGAACCTAGGACTTAAACAATTGGATTCCTTCACAAGGAGATATGCAAACTAATCCTTTCCCTGAAACCTTCAAGCTCCAATTAATTGATGCTGTAATGCTGGATGCAGTTAGGATTCACCAAGTAGTAGAGAAAGAAATCAATGAGAAACAAGAAAAGATGATAATGATTAATTCTTGCATTAATGCAGAGTCTTGCTTTAGAAAATGAAGTATTTGCAAAGCTGATGATATCTCAGGTGAGACTGATTGTTGTTTCCTAACTCCTTGAAGATGGGGACCATCCATTATAGTCTAAGGCACCCTGCCTGGCAAAGACACTGAGTTCCTTACTGTTTGCTCAGATCTTTAAAGGTTTTTTAAGGGATTATTTAGTACACTTCTCCATTATTTAAGTGCTTTTTAAGTCTAATTATCCCTAAAATGCCTGATATTTGATAGATGTAAAAATGATAGACTGATTTGAAGTTTATTATGAATATGAGATTGTCCAACTAAATTTCCATCAAGGGAGGGTGAAAATATCCCCATCAATCAATAGGCATATATTAAGTACTTGCTGCATATCAGGCACTGGAGATACAAAAGTGCAAAACTGATCTACCAGGCAAAACAGCATAAGTATATAAACAAAATATATACAAAGAATATTTTAAGAAGGCACTAACAGATGTGGCGATTGGGAAAAGGCTCATGTAGCAGGTGGCAGTTGAGCTGAGCAATGAAAGGAGACAGACATTCAAAAAGTAAAGGTAAAGAGAAAATGTATTCCAGTCTTGGGTAACAGACTGCTTAGGAAGATCAAATGTAAGAAACAGAAAGAAGGCATTTTTTGGTGCTACCATAGAGCTTGTGAAAGATAGTAATATAATCTTGTCCTTCATTTTGCTATTTCTAATTAGCAGTATTCAGGATATAACTTTTAGAGCTAATTATTTTAAATTAGCAACATGGAACTGGTCAAACTATTTTAATGAATTACAACCTCTAAATGGAAAATAGTGATATAATAATAGTCAATCAATAAGAATTTGTTACAACTAGATATATGTTTTGCAGCTATCGTTGCTCCACATAACAGAGAGTATATGAGATTTAAAATAGCATCCCTGCTTTCAAGAAGCTTATATTTTAGTTTGGGTGACAAATCTAATATACAATAAAGCAATTAGTTTCTTGTGTGTCCGAAGGTTCCTGTCTGAAGCATCTACATGGCAGTCCTTTTAATTAATAAATTCTATATAGACAGCATTTCCTTTAATTAGATGCACACTGGCACTCTGAATGAACCTTAATTGGGACACAGTCTGGGACTAGGGAAAGCATGAAGACTAATGATGACCAGAGCCCATGCTCCTACTTAACCACTCATTAGCTTCATTGGGTTCACTCAAAATTTCTTGCTACTTTACTCTCTTTACAAAAGCTCTCCTTCATATAACTGCTTTTCAAAATGACTTCTCAAGTGAAATACTAATATTGTATATGCTGTGTTCCTATTAGACACTCAATAAATGCTTTCATTTATTAATTTTAAATTTAAAGGACTGCAGAGATGAAAAAAAGAAAGAATAAAGAAAGTAGAATCACAATAAACATGCGAGTAAGACAGAAAAAAAGTAAGCAGAGTTGGTAGAGCCTGTAAAATTTTGAAATGTAGCCCTGATTTTCTTACTCCATTCTTGGCAGTTTTGTTGATTTAGTTTCGGAGCAGTGAATTGTTATTCTTAAAAGGCCATGATGAAATATAGCAATAATAATGATGGTGATAGCAATAATAGTAACATTTCTATAGCACTTTAAAGTTTGCTATGAGATTTATGATATCCTTTGATTCCCCACACCAATCCTGCTGTCATTATCCCATTTAATAGATTAGCAGACTGAGATGAGAAAAGTTAAATGACTTTCTCAGTAATAATAACTAACGTTTATATAGTATTTGTCAGGTTCCAGGACACTATGCTTAGTGCTTTATAACTCTTATCTCATTTGATCTTTGCCACAATCCTGAAAGGAAGATGCTATTAATCTCCCTAGTTTACAGATGATGAAACTGAGGGAAACAGAGGGCAAGGGACTTGCCCACAGTCACACAGGTAAGTGTCTGAGAACGGATTGGAATTCAAGTTTTCCTGACTGTACTTGAGTTGTTTCAGTCATATCAACTCTTTCCAATGCCATTTGGGGTTTTCTTGGCAAAGATAATAAGAGTCATTTGCCATTGCCTTTTCTAGTTCATTTTACAGATGAGAAAATTGAGGCAAATAGGGTTAAATGATTTGCTCAGTCATTCAGCTAGTAAGTGTCTGAGGCTGGATTTGAACTCAGGCTTCCTAAGTCCAGGCTTGGTGCTTGCTTTATATACTGCACCAGTTAGCTGCCCATTTCCAACTGCAGGCCCAGTATTTTATCTATCATGTTAATTAGTTGCCAACAGACAAAATTAAGCACTTGGAAGGGATTTAGGATTATCTACTTCTATTTATCTGAACATCTCCTATTAGAAAGTCCTCCTTCTAATGGTGCATATTCTCTCCCCTGTGGCTGATCAGACCAGTAAGAGCTCAGGAATGCTCTGCCACAGATTGGGCACAAATAAATTCCTATGGACATTTGGAGTAGTTTTTCTAATTTTGTGCATCTCACATTTCTTCTGGATTGATTCAATTTTGATTTGCTCATAATGCACAGCACCTTATCCAATGAGGGCATGCCATGCTGGGCGGTCCTGTGCCAGTGTGTCCTATGTCACATCATTCTACAGTTCTTAAGAGAGACCTTGGTAGTGTCCTTGTATCGCTTTTTCTGACCACCTTGTGAGCACTTGCCATGCCTGAGTTTTCCATAAAATAATCATTTTGGCAAGTGTACATTTGGTATTTGAATAATGTGGATAGCCCAGCAGAATTGTGCTCTCTGCAATAGAGTTGAAATACTTGAAAGTTTAGTTCAAAAAAGGAGCTCAATGTCTGGTATCTTATCCTGCTGTGTGATTTTCAGAATCTTCCTAAAACAATTCAAATCCCATCCTAATTCAGTGATTAATCACAATCTAATTTCTGTGATTCTTATACAATATTTACTGTCCAAAGGATTTCTGGTTCTTCTGGTTTCTTGGGGGCAGCAACCTACTACTTGGACTCTTTATCAAAAAATCTCTCATTCTCATTATTTGACTTAACTGCCTCTTTTTCCAGTCATGTCCTTTATGATCTCATGCCAATTCATCTTCCACAAGGTCACAAATATGATGGTGGAAAACTCGATAAACTCCAATGATTACTTCTTCTTTTTAGTATTAAGTAAAAACCTCTCTGTATGGATTTAAAGCCTTTTACAACTTTTTCAATCTTGGTGAATATTTTTCCCTTCTCAGCATTTTGTGGTTTACTCAATCTGGCCCATTTCTGTGTTTTAATACTGGTCTTCTTCCATGCAAGGAATGCACTATCTCCTCACTTCAACTTCTTATCTCTTTTTTCTTCATAGCTAAACTTGAAGGATTCCGTTTACTAGAAACCTTAATTCATCCCCTCAGCCACCAACACCTTCATCTATAAGATTATTTTATTTATTTTTTACATGTTAAAAAAACAGTTAAGTGATGCAGTGGATAGAGTACTGAGCCTGAAGTTAGGGACACCTGAGTCCCAGCCCAGCCTCAACTTGCTGTGTGTGACCCTGAATGAGTCAGAGAGAGAGAGAAAGAAAGAGAAAGAGTTTCGGGGATTCCCTTTATCGATTCTACCCCATTTCTCTCAGTTTCCTCATCTGCAGGGAGCAGGAGAAGAAAATGGCAAACTTACTCTCCTATTTCTGCCAAGAAAACCCCAGATAGACTCACAAAGAATTGTCAACAATTGAAAGGAATAAACTGGCTGTGAGAGTCTAGGCAAGGCACTTACTCTTTTCCTCAGTTTCCTCAACTGATAATGTAAATAATACTAACTCCCCAGGTTGTTGTAAGGATTAAATGAGATAAATTGTAAAGCACTTAACATAGCATGTAGCACATAGTTGGTACTTAATAAGTGCTTGTTTACTCCCTCCCACTATGTTTTTTTAATACTTTTATATCTACACATGTAGATGCAAAAAAGAATTTGAGAATGTTATCTTACCTAAAATAGGATTCAGACTCTTTGAGGAATGTGTTCCCTTTTTGTCCTTATCTTCAGGGCCACATAGTTATTGTTCAATAGTTTGGGTTGTGACTGTAACTTTGGGGTTTTCTTGGCAGAGATACTGGACTGGTTTGCCATTTCCTTCTCTCGCTATTTTACAGATCAGGAAGCTGAGGCAAACAGGGTTAAGTGACATACACAGGATCACCCAGTTCAGTGTTTAAGACCAGATTTGAATTTAGGATGATGAGCCTTCCTAACTCTATCCCACAGTGTACTCTATTCAGCTGTGCTTCCTAACTCTCCTTGCTACAGAGTAGTCACTGAATAAATATTTAGTGATAGATTCATTGATGCAACTTTTCAGTCATGTTGAACATGCTGCCAATTGCTTATATCCCAATTCAACTTTGCTATTGTTTATATAGTCCCTGGAAATTTTGTTTTTATTTTGTTTTGGTTTTGTAACTTAGATCATGATGCCATTTGATCTGAAATCAAATAACTTTAGAAGCAATGTGATGTTTTAGGAGAAGCTTTTACTATTCAATTCCAAGGCCTGAGGACTGACTATGTATCTCCCACCCTATCACATATCACTTGGCAAATCACTTAATCTAGCTAGGTCTCAATTTCCCCATATGTAAATTATGAGGTTGGGCTAGATAACTTCTAAAATCCCTTCTAACTTTAGATCTCTGCTTCTATGAACTATGGTAGAAAAAAAAAAAGTGGAGTGAAAGAACATTGAACTTAATCTGAAAGACCTAATGATCTCTAAAGCCAATAACCTTTGAAAAAATGTGTCCTACATTCTTTACTTCCTTTCAAATCCAAAGCCTTTGATGCAGCCTTTGTCTCTTTTCTAAGATAAGCACCAACCCATTTATTACCCATTTGGAAAAAAACAAAACAGCAACAACAACAAAAAAGCAAACCTGGTACTTTGAATTTCTTGTATTTTTTTTTCTCCCAAAGAGTAAGAGCATAGAGAGTAGCTGGATAAGGACTTTTTGCAAGCATTCTTAATAACTGACATATTAGATGCAAGACAATTTGCTTTTTGCTCACATTTACATCAGTGGAGGCCAGAGTGTGCAAAGAGACACACAGATCTGGCTGAATCCAAAAGCAATCATCATGCCTGACCTCTAGGCCAGCCTTCCTGCTGAGTGCCAGATTAAAACTGAATGTCAGGCAAAATGCCAGTGAGATCCTTCATCAACACTCTTGTTTCAGATGCTAGAGCAACATAGAAGGATGTTTTTTGAAGAGAATAGGAATAGAAATACAAAGGAAGAGGGTAAAAGGAAGGACTATAAGCATGTAAGTTGAAGAATAAGTTAACAAGAGAACAAATCCAGAAAATGAGTCCAAATATTTTTTGATGATATGACTTTCAGCTACTAGGAACCCAATACTTGATGAATGAATAATGAAATGAATGGCAGCAAAACCTTGATACGTGAATAATCACTTTAAATAAGGCTTGGATGACTTAACAAGCTTTCATATTGGTCATTTCAAGTTGATTATTCATATCAAAGTGATTCAGGAACAAAATCATTTCATAAGAAGCATTTTTCTTAGTTCTTTTTATAGGACAAAAGTTAACATTTTACCATCCCATCATTCAATTAATCAAGCAAGAATTTTATTAAGTTCCTATTCTATGTCAGATACTGTATTAGAAAACAAAGTTGAAATAATCTCCATCCTTAAGTAGCTTGGAGTCAACTAGGCCAGTCAGTAGAGAGAATGCTGGATCTGGAATTAGGAAGACTGAATTCAAATCTGGTGATACTTATTAATTATATGACACTGAGTAGTCACTTAGCCTTTGTTTACTTTAATCTACCTGGAAAGGAAATGGCAAAACACTCCAATATCTTTGATAAGAACAACATGGGCAGTATGGTCCATGGAGTCCTGAAGAGTCAAACCCAACCGAACAACAATAAGTTAAGTAGTCTACATTATTCAGTTAACTTAGAAAGATTTCCACTTAATATACTCCTAAAACTTGGAGTTATTTAAGGATTTAAGAGAATTTTTTGTTTCTATCTTCCACTCCCATTTAAATGTCTATTTAACTGTGTAAGAGTTTTCTTCTCTCTCTCTTTCTCTCTCTCCTTCTTTGTCTCTCTCTCTTTCTTTTTTTCTCTCTCTCTTCTTCTTTGTCTCTCTCTCTCTTTCTCTCTCTCTTTCTTTTTTTCTCTCTATCTCTCTTTCTCTCTTTCCTTCT
Source organism: Sminthopsis crassicaudata (assembly GCF_048593235.1). Taxonomy (NCBI): domain Eukaryota; kingdom Metazoa; phylum Chordata; class Mammalia; order Dasyuromorphia; family Dasyuridae; genus Sminthopsis; species Sminthopsis crassicaudata. The sequence continues at coordinate 308,252,627 of NC_133618.1, read as the reverse complement.
TTGTCTCTCTATCTCTCTTTCTCTCTCTCTCCCTCTTTTCTTCTTCTTCTTTCTTCCTTCCTTCCCTCCTCTCTATCCTCTCCTTCTCCCACTCTCTCTCTGTCCCTCTTTCTCTGTCTCTGTCTCTGTCTCTCTCTTTCTCTCTCTCTCCCTCCCTCTCTCTATCCTCTTCTTCTTCTCTCTCTCCTCCATATATGTTTTAATCTAAGTAAATAGTATATCAAATAGAGTGTTATCCTCTAAATAATGAAGAACTTTTCATTATATCCTCTTCTCTGTCATGCAGTGTTTGTGTGAACCTGGGCAAGTCACTCAACCTCTCAATGCTTCAAAAAACTTTCCAATATTAAAAAGTTTAGAGAAGGTACTAACCTGTATTAATAGTTTCTTCACCTCAGAGTTCCCTAAACAATGGAATAATAACAATGAAATCACTAATTCAGGTCACATTCCTAATCAAAAAAGTAAATAATCTTCCAATGCTTCAATGTTCTCATTTCAGAAATAGTAATAATAATAACAGCAGTACCTATGTCACAGGGTTGTTATAAAACTCAAAGGAAATAATCTTTGCAAAATGCTTTGCAAACCTTAAAGTGTTACATGAATGTTAGTTATTATAATATATAGTCTTTAGAGATGGAGAATGCTGTTGAACACAAGTGTTCGCTTTGGCCAATCCATCTATTTTGAAGTGCACTGTCATTTGCATTTTGTGTACCTGTTAGATCTTTCATGCATGGAGCAGGTTGTTTGTTGCAAGTCAGTTTTGCAGGCAGGATCCTCCTGTGAGGTCAGGATTCCTGGGTTTCTGCCCATGTCAGTGTGACAGCCACTTCTACAATAACAGCCCAGGTGCACTGCTTAGAACCAGCCCCCTTGCTGCACAGTGGATACCTCTTGCCTGAATCTAAAAGGCCTTGCCTGTAGTGCTTCAATGCACCTGACAGTGTTTTAGAGCTGTGACTGCGGGATTATGGCTTAATAGTAGAGCAGTGTCATATTTTAAAATGCCACTGATGTCAGCTCTGGCATTAACCATTTTCTTTTTATGAAATTGGATGAATTTAGTGCTCATGAAAGTGAGAAATTGACATGATGAGGCTTAGGTAGGGTAGGTTAGGTGACTTCCATTATCTGGACTTCATTCTCTACTCTTTTTCTATTAAAAAATAAAAATAATATAGTTCTACTTTCTACCAACAAAATCAGTCTTCCCACTAAGATTGTTTATATTTATCTTCATTTCTTTTAAAGAATTAATTACAGTTGTTAGAATTTCCTGATCTGATTGATCAGGATCAAAAAAATGGGACCCTCCCCCCAAAATGATTATTACTATGGCTCTCAGGCCAAGTAAGTAGATGGGATACATTGATTAGTAATACCTAGCTTCATTATCAGGCTGTTAAATTATCCTTTGTAGTATCATCTAAGCTTTTATATTTATTCAAATATCTTTCTGGTAAAGAAATTTTCTGGTAAAGGATACTATCTTTATCTAGAATAGGAACTCTCTTACTTTTCTATTTGTATCATCCTCACTTAGTGTACAGTAAGTATTCTAAAATATTTTATGTATTCATTCATTCTTGAGGCATCTAGGTGGCAGAATGGATAGAGCTCAGGGCCTGTAATCAGGAAGACCTGAGTTCTGATGTAGCTCCAGTGATCCTAGGCAAGTAATTTAACCTCTGCCTATCTCAGTTTCCTCATCTATAAAATGGGAATAATAGTACCTGCCTCTTAAGATTATAGAGGGAATAAAGTGAAATAATATTTGTAAGCTCTTTGCAAGCCTTCAAGTGCTACATAAATGCTAGCTATTTATTATTATGCATTCATTCTGACTATTCCCTGTTGCTAAAAAGAATGTGGGCTGAAGCAACCACTTTAGTACCCCCTCACAGCTATAAATGATGTTTTCTCTTTTCTATGTATTGGACCCTTCAATAATACTATTTGTTATGGAGCAGAATTTTTTATAGGTAGAGCAGTCTTGTACTTCTTTTAGTCACTAGAGTATTGAAAGGGTCCATTATAATTCTGTTTCACTTATAAATTGGTCTCACAGCAGAGATCATTGTGACAAGAGTCCTGCAATTTGAGAGCTGGAATGTGGCTTCATTTGATCTCCTAGGGAAAACAAAACAAAACAAAACTTCTTATTTTATCGATAAGGTCGTTGAGGTCCAGTGAGGTTAAATGATTTGCCCTAGATGGCACAACCAATTAGTGACAGAAACAGGACTAAAACCAAAGCCTTCTGTTTACCTCCACCCCCACTCCTAGCATTTTTTGCTCTGTATTATTTAACTAAGCTAACAATAGGAATAGTCTTTCACCTCAAACAAGAATAATTATTTTATTTCTGTTCCCATCTGCATATTCTCAAAGCATTCTGTTTAAATCTATGAGCAATCTGGTGATTTTTTTTTTCCATGGGGACTAGATGTTCAACATTAACAAATGAATTGTGATCTAGAGGTTCATCTTGAATATTTGAAACTCTGAATACAATTTTTCATAGAAGTTATAGTTAAGATGGTGCTTAGGTTTCTAGGCAAACCTACAAAAGTCCCTATAGCCTATAACATAGGAGATAAACATACCTTTTAACCAAAAATAGTAGAAAATAATACAATTGTGATGCTATTAATTTAATAGAATAAAACACATTTGAATAAGAAACAAGAATTGCTTTGTGTATCATGGCATTTAAAATTTTTGTTTTATAAAATTATCTGAAAAGCAGGGGGTCAAGAAGAGTTACTTTAATTAGAAGTAGGATGTATATATAAAAATCTATAGACATTCTGAAGAAAGATATATGATTATGTTCTAGGTTTTGAATAACTGATGATTTTGATACTTTATTATGTATAATTCTACTTAAAAACATGCCATTTCCTTTTCTTGATAATTAACCATGGTTAGATTTAATTTATGATTAATAAATGCATTAAATAAAGAGGAGAGAAATAGAGATATTCCTCTGACATATGAAAGTGGAGAGGAAATTGGTTTTTAAAGAAAAGGTGAGATGTATGTACGTACAAGAGAGGAATTACTTAAGAGAAAAATACCTAAAGCAACAAAAAGCAGCGAAGCTAGAGAAGTACTTGTATTTTTGATCTCTCGATGGGGGGAGAAAAACAATAGTTACGTAGATGTTGAGTCAGATAATTTTCTGATCAGTCGCCAAATAATATTGTTGTCCCAATTTAAGCTGGCTACTGACTCAAAAGAGTAGTTGGGGAAGAGATGGAGAAAAGATTTTTGATTAGACATAATATTTTGGAAGTATAGTTTTACATGTTTGCAGCATTCACAAGATGGAAGCTTATGATCTGGAAAGATCCTTGTTATTAAGGCTAAGGAAGCTCACACTTTTAAAGTAATGTTTGGGTGGCAGCAGGGAATTTCCACTTTGAGGCAATATTGTTCAAATGCCCCAGTAAGATTATGGCCTATTTTTCCCCTCATAAAACTTACTTTTTTTGTTTGTTTGTTTGGTTTTGTTTTCTTCTCTGAAAAGATTATTTCATTCAGTAAAAAAGGCTTCATTCATAAAACTTATTTTCAGATATTTTTTCATTGCCTAGAGAAAGGGACATTTCTTTATAGATGGATAGAAAATATACCTTAAATATTTAAATTGCTTGTTTTTGTAGCAAATCACTTTCTGATTTATTATTCCCTGTCCAGACTGAGCCTTTTTTAATAGAGTTTCTTTTACTATGATCTCCTAAATGAAAAGAGAATTCATGAATCCCTGAGTTCAGATTTTGCCTCAGACACTTACTATTTGTGTGACCCTATATAAATTACTTAGACTATTTCAGTCTCAGTTTTCTTAGTTGTGGAATGGAAGAAATGTCTAATTAATAATGAAAACTTTCTTAACTTTGTGAAACTCTATGAAAGTGGAATAAGTTTTACCTCAGGAGTGTATCTGAAACATAAAAGATCTTCAAGGAAAGGTCTGATGGTCCTATGATCAGTATATTGTAGAAGAGACTATTACGGTTTGTATTGGTTGGTCTCTGATTTCCATTCCAAGTCTATTATTCTATGAGGTAGTTCTCCCTCTAATGAAATGGAGGTTTTCAGTCTATGTGGTAGCTTCTTTGAACCCAGGTCTTTTTTTGATTCCAAGATCAGTAACTCCTCCACTACATCAATTCCCTGTCAATTCCCATGCCTGATACACACACACACACACACATATGTATATATGTATGTCTGTATTTGTATGTATATATATATATATATATATATATATATATAATATGTTGTTGTTGTTTAGTTGTATCTGACTCTTCATTACTCCTTGGGCATGCCAGTTTTATATCCTATATTAGAAATTAGGAGACCATCACTCTTGGTTCTTTACTAGTACACAAAACTGCTAAGGTTTTTTTTTTGTTTTTTTTTTTTTTTGGCAAAGATTCTGCATTAGTTTGCCATTTCCTTCTCCAGCAGATTAAGGTAAACATAGGTTAAGTGATTTGCCCAGAGTCAAACATATAGTCAGTGTCTGAGTCAAATTTGAACTCAAACTTCAGGCCCAATGACTCCTAATGCCTACTAATGGTATGACTATGGGGAAATAATTTAATTTCTCAGTGCTGTAAGAAACTTCCTAAGTGTGTAAGGAGTCGACATTTTTAATTGAGGGAGGGAGATCCATTTAATGATGAAATCCCAGGTTCAGACTTCCTCTTGTCAAAGGAGGGAAGGAAAACAAATCAAATCAAATCAACAACAATTAAAAAAAACCCTATTGGATCTTTATTCTCTCAGACAAATGAGATAATTATCCCATAATCTTTTGGATTTCCAAGGGAGGATCCTCAGTGTTTGTTTCTAAATGGTATCTTATTCATTTATTTTAATTAATTCTTGTCCTTATACCCCTTAGAGGCAATTTTCCCCTTCAATATAACTCCTAAATTCCAAGAAAGTAATCATGTTCCCTTTCCAGTTGTTACTTAATTTAAGAGTGTATTTTTCAGTTTTGCAGTCACAGTACTGAGTGATCCTCAGGACTAGCTAGTCTGTGCTTTGGAAAAGTTTATGCAGGGACCATTGTAGTAATAAATCATAGAATACAAGGATTGCTTCAGCCAGTCAACCCTTAGCTACTGACTGAATAAGTCCTGTGCTTTATCATCTCATAATGAAGCTGCCTCAGATGCATGCTTCGTTTTATTACCCAATGTAACACATCGAGATAAATTTAACATCTTATAGATTTGCTTCTTGCTTAGTATTCATATCTATCTCAGACTTTTCATTAATATTATGATACTTGAATGGGAGTTCCCCCTCCCTTCCATTTATATTCTAACTGCACTAAATTGGCATTTGGTGAATTTATCATCATTGCTGTTCCAAGAAGGCCAGTGTTTTTATTTCATTAATACTAAAAGTCCTCTTGGCTGCAAAATTAATTTTGAAGTCTTTTATGTGAAGCAAAGCCTCTGTGATGATAGTTTCTATGGGTTTCTACAAACTAGGGAAGTAAATATCATGTCAGTTTTTAGTTGTAGTTCTTCCCAACCTCTCCATCTGCCCTCAAAAAGAAAAGGAAAGAATATAGTCAAAACACATCTATTATTTTATGTGACAGATAACTCCCAATCCTAGATTGGACTTGGAATTTTGATTATATCTTTTATCATTTTGCAATCCTTGAATTGCTCCTTTAGAAATAGGAGGGGTAACTGACATTGATATAAAAAGAATTTCTACCCTGAAAAAATTCACACATCCAGAGCAAGGATGCTAGAAACTATGTGTCATGTGATGAAATATTAGGTGAGATGAACATGCTTCGTAGATAGAATATTAGCTTAGGTGTCAGAATATGGCTTCAATTCCCAGCTCTGCCACTTATGACTTATGTGATTTTGACCAAATCATCCCCTTCCAACTATCCTCTGAGAATGCTCCTCTATAAAGGGAAGAGTTTTGATTGGATGATCTGTAAAGGTCCCTTCCAGATTTATATCTTATATTATTTAGAAATTAGGAGACCATCAGTTTTGGTTCTCTACTGCTCCACAAAACTGCTACAGTGAAGTTTGTTGAGATGTTTGACAAGTCCATGAAGAGAGAGCAAGTAATACAATATATATTAAACATGTGCAGTTCTTCTCTGCGTATTTCCACATTTGTCATACTGCACAAGAAAAATCAGATCAAAAAGTAAAAAAAGAAAAGAAAAAAAAAGCAAGCAAACAATAACAAAGAGGTGAAAATATTATATTGTGATCCACATTCAGTTCCCATAGTCCTCTTTCTGGATTCAGATGGCTTTCTCCATCACAAGTCTATTGGAATTGACCTGAATCACCTCATTGTTGAAGGGTCACATTCATCAGAATTGGTCATCTCATAATCTTGTTGCTATTGTGTATAATATTCTCTTGATTCTACTCACTTAACATAGCATCAGTTACTGGAAGTCTCTCCAGGCCTTTCTAAAACCATCCTGCTGATCATTTCTTATAGAACAATAACATTCCATAACACTCATGTACCACAACTTATTCAGCCAATCTCCAATTGATGGGCATCCACTCAGTTTCCAGTTACTTGCCACTACAAAACATTTTTGCACATGACACCCCACTATCTTTACCAAGAAAACCCAAAACAGGGTCATGAAAAGTTGAACATAACTCAAAGGATTGAGCAGCACAACTGGTTCATTTTAGACCCTTCATTCTCATTCCTATGACTTTGGGCTAGTGTTCAATCCCTTTGTATTTCTGACTTCCCCTGACCTTCTCAACTCCTGTTTTTGGTATCTTCCTTGGTAGAGTTATTCCAGTCTAATGATTCTGGTTTGAATATTGGCCCAGATTCCATTCACCTCAATCATCTTATGATTTTCCTGATTCTGATATCCCCTCCTGCTCCTTACACCCACAAAATTGAATGTCATTTTGGGGATGGGAAGAATATAAAAAATTAGCCAATCATTTTTTTTTTGTATATCAATTTAAGGTTTGCAAGGCACTTTACCTACTTTATTTCTCATTTGACCTTCACAACAATCCTGGAAAGTAGCTAGCTGTCTTTATTCCCTTTTTACAGATGAGGAAACTCAGATTGAGGGAGGTTAATTTTTTTTTTGTTTTTTGTTTTTTGTTTTTTGCATGAGTAATTTTTTTTTTACAACATTATCCCTTGTATTCATTTTTCCAAATTTTCCCCTCCTTCCCTCTACTCCCTCCCCTAGATGACAGGCAATATCATACATTTTACATGTGTTGCAGTATAACCTAGATATAATATATGTGTGTAAATCCAATTTTCTTGTTGCATGTAAAGAATTGGATTCCAAAGGTATAAGTAACCTGGGTAGATAGAGAGTAGTGCTAACAGTTTACATTCAATTCCCTGTGTTCCTTCTCTGGGTGTAGCTGTTTCTGTCCATCATTGATCAACTGGAAGTGAGTTGGATCTTCTTTATGTTGAAGATATCCACTTCCATCAGAATATATCTTCATACAACATTGTTGTTGAAGTGTACAGCGATCTCCTGGTCTTGCTCATTTCACTCAACATCAGTTGATGTAAGTCTCTCCAAGCCTCTCTGTATTCCTCCTGCTGGTCATTTCTTACAGAGCAATAATATTCCATAACCTTCATATACCATAATTTACCCAACCATTCTCCAATTGATGGACATCCATTCATTTCCCAGTTTCTAGCCACTATGAAAAGAGCTGCCACAAACATTTGGCACACACAGGTCCCTTTCCCCTCTTTAGTGTTTCTTTGGGATATAAGCCCAGTAGTAGTACTGCTGGATCAAAGGGTATGCACAGTCTGATAACTTTTTGGGCATAGTTCCAAATTGCTCTACAAAATTAGCCAATCATTTTTAATTGATGAAAAAATGTGTTTGTATTTTAATCTGTTATTCTTGACATATGGAAACACTTTTCCTTTTTTCTTAGAATGATGAATTTAACAGATAGTTGCTACTTTCCCTATATAAGCTTAGTACCTATAATTCACTCTAACTTATTTAAAAAGTATTAAGACTCACTTTCCCTTCTCACCCAAACTTTTTATTCCCCTCAAGCTCCCAGCCTTCACATCTTACATGCTGTTCTATTGCTGCTGAAGAAAGTTGTTCTAATACTTAATCTAATGCTTGTTTATAGTTATTTAACTAGACCCAAAAAGGAAATCTATAATTTTTATTTTCAGAAGAAAAGTTTTTTTTTTCCCCCCTAAGGTGTGTGAGTGTGTGAGTGTGTGTGTGTGTGTGTGTGTGTGTGTGTGTGTGTGTGTGTGTATACACTGTGGGCAGTATAATGTTTTATGGCTTCTCTTACAGATGATTTGTGGTTTGGATTTGCTTTGTGCTATCTCAAGTTTTTCCTGGTGTTATTGGGCTTAGGGAGGAGCTCATTTTTTTTTTTTGTTAGAAGGTTAGAGGCTTCACATTGGTGAGAGGATTTGATTGGGACATCTCTTCTTATTGCTTCTTGATGCTAAATAATAGAACATGACAGAAATACTGTGCTCGTCTATGGCTCTGTGCCAAGTCCAGGCCCTACTTCAGTTGGGTCACTGATTCGTCATTCCCATCAGTATGGTCCATGTCACAGTCATGTTATATTTCCTGGTCATGTCCCTAGGATAATCCAATTGATTCTTCTTTATAGGACATGCCACATCATATAGGTGGGCATCCAGTCATAATAGAATAAATTGTTGAGCTATTTTTGTTCCCACCTGACATAATACATGACTCTGACACAAATAACTCAATCAAAATCAGCACAATACTTATCTAGAGCATTTTAATTCTAGAGCCTTATATACTCAACTGAGTACTTAAACTAAAACATTCAAGGGCTGGAATTTGTTTCTGGATAATGTTGAGCCAGGAGCATTTTGACTCAGTAAGGAATCTCTCCTGCAGGATTCTAAGGATCCTAAAAGTAAATATGAAATAGCACAAAATGGATTTGAAAGAAACAAAAAGTAGTTTTAAGGGAAACTCAAGGCAGGAATGAGAAGGCAGAGATATTGGGTTGAATTAGTGTACATTTGCTAACTTTAAGAAATCATGGAGTCCAAGAGTATAAAAGCTGTTAGTACAGGCACTGAACTATTGTACTATACATATTATTTTATTGGTGCCCAATGCAGAATCACAGTGTTCTGCAATTTATAGTCATAAAGAGTTGTCTGGGGCACTGAGAAATAATGACTTACCCATGACCACATAGCCAGTATGTTAGAAGTAAGACTTGAACCAAAATCTTACTGATAATTTAAGGTCCACTCTCTTATCCAATGTGCCATTTTATCTATCCCTTGAGGACTCTCATTGCAATAAGAGTCCAAGAAATTTGTGCATATTATCTGCTTGTTTTTTTTTTTTTTAATTCCCTTATAACACCCTCTTCCTTCCTCACTTCTTTTATTATATTACATTTTCCAAAACATTTCAACTAAACTCAGAAATATTACATATATGTGTATATATATATATATATATACTTAAATGCTATATATAATATGCATATATTTGCATGTGTTATGTATGTATGTGTTCTAGCTGGAAGACTTAGAGTGCTCTTCCTATTTTCATTGTACCTGAAGTTGTTGCTTCTACTACCTAGAGTCTAGGTCCTAGACTATAATAGTTTTTTTTTTTCCAAAATGGAGTGGTATTTATATTTGAGATGGTGGTGGTTTCTTTGGAGATATATAATTTATTGTAAATGTGTGCACAGACTATTAAAATTAACCTGTATTTATCTGACAACAAGTGAATATAATGAACCACTGCTATCTGCCCCACAAACTCTTATTAAAAGGTTTGTAATATCTTGATCTATGGAGGATATTTTAACCTTTCAAGTATTGGTGATATTCCTCTGGGTGGTCCTTAAGCATCATTATGGCCTACAATAGATTCCACCTCTGGCTGTTAATGAATACATTTTGAAAAGCAACATAACATCATTATCCACTGTATGTAGGAATTAAAAGTTGAACCATAATCAGGATCTGGTAATTGCAGCTTTGCTATTCATCACATGTATTTGGCAGTCTCACTTCCCAAGCAGTTCTGCTCTCATCTCTGCCCTCTCTCATGGCCCACCTTCCACTAACATGACACTCTCTACTCTCTAGAGGACTGTTGTCTGGAGATCTGGGAAGAGAGTTAGAATTATTTTTCTAAAAAAAGATAAATATTCTCTGGGGAAAAAGCCACTATTTGTCTTGTCTTTATTATATCTGATTAAGGCTACCTGCTTTCTGTGCCAAACCACCAAACATTACACATATTTGAAAAATCATTTATATCAAATTTTCAATTTATCCAGTTGTAGAATTCCTGGTTATATACTTGGTCAAGAATAGCTAGGTTTATCAGTAGTTCTAAGACATCAGACCAAGTTACTTGATATATTTCAACCCTAGCATCCTTGCATGGGGTGGCAGCCAGACCTATCTTACAAAATTGTTGGGAAGATCAGCTGAGAAGATAACAGTATGTTGATAGTACTTTAAAACTTTAAAGCCTTATGAAAATGTAAGATGGCATTATCAACATTTTATATTAATAGTATTCAGCAAAATGTGAGATTCTCTAGTGTATCGCCAATTGGATCAGTATCATTCTGAAACCAAAGGTAATTCCAATTTAATTATAAAAACCACACTTTGGGTATAGAGAGGCCATTTAGAGGGAGGTGTCATAAAATCAAACACAATTACAATACGACTATGCCAAAAGGGTGGAAAGTACTAACAGCAAAAGTATGCTTTCATTCTCAGTATAGGTACACTGGGACTTGGCTCTAAGGAGAATTAATGAAAATTGCAAGATTCAAAGCTTCCTCTTTACTAGGTTGCTCATGTTTAATAACTGGTCATGAAATTGCTTGATTTCCCGAAAATGATTGCATAAGACCAATTCTGTCTTGTAAACCAACATATGTAATAATACATCCTTCTAACCCAGCTTTCCATTTCTAGGAAAGGATAAATGATCATTTTTTTGGTTTATTTTGTTTTAAACAGAGAATTTATAACCATGTTATGTTTCCCATTTACCTCATTCATTTTTGAAAGGGAGTGTTTCTTAGGGACCTCAACAGTTATCTATTTTATGGTACAAGTAATAAGGAATCTAGCCTAATAATTATTATTCTAGGTAATATAACCATAGTGGCCATTCTTCTGCCAGGCTGGAGTATCCTGATAGACACCATAATTACAGCACAGCAAATTATAATTTCTCTGAAACAGAACAATGCAGACTCCATGGAACACAGATAAAGAAGAATCTGAACCGGAAATGAAGAGAAGGTTAAGAAATCATAATAAAATATATTACCACAGACTCAGCTTACAGAAAATAATAATAATAATAATAATAAAAATAAAAATAGGACAGCAGAAGGAAAATGAGGTAGTACAATCAGGCATAAAAGACAGTTGAGATAAAATATATTCCCTCAATACTTTTTTTTTAATGGATTCAGTGTGACAGGTTAGCCTTTTTGTTTTAAGACTATTACAAAGTAAATTGTTTTAAAATTAGACCATTAGGGAGGAAAGGACATAAAAAGTGGGTATTGATCTTAAAATTTGGAATGTTTTTATACCAATCAGTAAGCCCAGCTGACCTACATACTAGAATATTACAGGAATTAGCTAATGGGTGTGCCAGGTTTTTTTTTTTTCTTTTAATAATAAGAACTGGAGACAGCATGAAAACAAAAGATTTAAATTGTCAGAGGAATTTTAAAATGAAATAAGAAAGGTAGAAGAAATACTAACAGTAACTAGCAGGTAATTTTGGTTCTACTACTACCCTCAAAGCATGTTTTCTATCCTTCCCTCAAAATATGTATTTAAAAATAGTATCTATAAAAATGTAAAAAATAATGGTGTTGAAAAGTTGTTCTTTTTTCTTAGCAAAAGTTCTGTAGGGATATATTGATTTTTTTAATTTAACAAATATTTATGAAGTATTTACTTGGATGAGATACTCAACTAGCAGGAGGATATATGGCTATAAAACAAGTACAGAGAGAAACCAATAGGCAATATATATATATAAAACTTAAGAAAGCCTTCAAATCAATTTTCATAGATTATCATGATTAGAAGAAATATCAGGCATCAGTTCAAATATGTGTCTCTATGGTATTCCAAAAAAAAAAAAAAAAAAAAAAAGTTGTCACCTAGACTTCTCTTGAAGGTCTTCAGTGATGGGGAACCCAATATTTCCTGTGGCCAGCCATTCCCCTTTGAGAAGCTCTGATAAAACTTAAAACTAGATAAGAAATGAGACAGAAAGTAGCCTCTTTTATACACACACAGACACACACACACACACACACACACACACACACACACACACACACACACACACACACATTTCAGGGAGGGGAAACTAAGACTTAAAAGCCAATCGGGATCCAAATGGAGATAAAATGGGGCTTAGTCTAGGTCAATTTATGAGAGTTAGAGGAAAATGAGGTTGATAGAAGTAGGATGACCATATGATAGTTATATAGCTAGTAGGTTTCTAAGACAAAATTTGAACTCAGTTTATCTTGACTCAGTCAAAGTCTTGAAGAAATTATGTAACCAACTTTGGAAAGGAAAATTTCTTGGACAGGTAGTTTTCAATTGATCATATTTCTGACCACTGGCCAATAAACTATTTATTAAACTAACTTTTTTTTTTTCTGAAAGAGGAAAAAGTTCAACCTTTGGGGAATGGGCAGTAGAAATGAGTTTTCTGGCTTTATACTGTAATAGAAAGGGTAAAAGACAGCTGAACTCTTTGGGGAAGGAAATGTTAAGTAAAAAGGCCAGAGGCCAGCTTTCACTGAAATATAATGGCTAAGTTCCATTGGGAGAGAAGTTCAATTAAAAAGACCAGAATTTCACAAGTGAGACTTTATTTTCCTCAGCACCCCTTTTTGCTAGAGGTATATATGTCCTTAAATTAGGGACATCCATGGACTTTTTGGTACTTTTGTTTCACCTAAGAAATAATCACATAATATCAGTACTATAAAGAACACTGGTGACCCTTTGGTTCAAGAGTTCTTAACCTAAAAGTTCACAGACCCTATAATGATCTATGGACATATTTTAAGAAATTCATCACTTTACTTGAAAAAAAATCAATTATTCTTTCTTCATCATGTCTTTTCCATTATAATTCTGAGAAGTTGGGATAAGAAATTAAATGGAAATTTGGAGAAAGTTTTGCAGAAGTCACAGAGGCCAGCAAATGACACAGAAAAAGTTTAGAAACTCAGAAATTCATAAAATATTTGTATAGTAAACATGTAAATGTCAACATATATCATCTTTTAGTTCTATAATGTAGCAGGAAAGGCCAAACAAATTATTTGAGTTTTCCAGATTGCTGGGGTGTGGTTCTCCTAAATCCTGTCATATGAAAAAGGATAATTGTACATTTTTATTTCATTATATTTGGTTTTCTTTGTAATTGTATACATTTACTTTTGTATATTTAAAAACATTATTCTGAGAATGGTTTCACCCAGAGCCAAAGGAGTCCAAAAGACCAAAAAAAGATGAAAGTCCTTAATCAAATTCAACTCCCCCCCTCCATTTTACAGAGGAGGAAGCCTTTAGAGGTTGGTTTGCCTGCCCAGTCATACCCTTAGTATGTAGCAGAAACAAACAGCTATGGATAGTCTGACTCCAAGTTCAATGTTCTAAAATCAGACTGCTATATTTCCCACTTAAATGTTTTTTTTTTTAATAAATGTCTACCCACACCTATCTCTGAGCATTGAATTGATAAAAACTCAGGTGAGAAGATATAAAACTGAAATCATTGATTTTTCAAAGTAAATTTGTTGAATTTTTGTTTGTTTGTTTGTTTTTAAGTTATCAAACTATGCCTGGTACATAGCTTGAAACATAGCATTTTATACAATTATATTTTCAGAAGAAAAAATGGCCCCCAAAATGTACTGATGACATGAGCCTACATATGAGATAGCTGTGACATGTTCTTGGGAGTAATAAAAGTTCATGGGAAATTTTCCAGCCTGTGAATGGTCAAAAGATGTATTTTTATATAATCTAGTCAATCTAGTCAATTTTTTTTTGGCAATAGGCATTGAAATCCTCAGCTGGAGCTCACTGCCTGACAGTTTAGTCAGTCAACATGTGCATTTGCATGGATTTCAAACATTTTCTGCTTAAGGATAATCTATTCAGGTCTGGCAGGCCAGTAGTCTAATTAACTGGGCAGGTTTTAAGTTGGTAAATGCTCATGTATGTGGGGAAGAAGCACACACATAGTGATTCTTCCTTTACACCTGTCTATTTCCATCATGGATTCAGTCAGTAAAGTAAAATAACACGAATGTAGGTCTCTTGATAAACTCTTTGTTCATTTTTACAAGTCTTTCAGCTGGTCAAGGAGTATTTACCATGTAATTTATGGTGGGCATCAGGCAAAGTGCTTGTGTTAACAAAGAAAAGTGAAAACAGACCTTGACCTCAAAGAACTTACATTTTTACAAAGGAGCCAAAATTCAAATAGGCACATATATGATATGGACAAAGTAGATGGAAGGTAAACAATATAGAGGGGGTACAACTGTTGGCTACCTCCTGGCTCTCTTGAATTCCTTAACACCACAGATAAAATTTCATCTTCTACAGCTAGCCTTTTTCAATCCTTCTTAATTTTCATGCATGCCCTCTATTATTTCCTTCATCTTGTAGATAGCTTATTTGCATGAAGTCTCATTGGATGTTTGAGTTCCTTGAGGCAAGGAATTGTCTTTTGACTTTTTTTGTTATTATTATTATTTTTTTACTTACCATGGTACCTGGAACCATAGTAGGAGCTTAATAAATACTTATTGACTGACTTACTATAGGTATGCATGTCTTTCCCATTGAATTTATAGCAACTGGACATTGTCATACTATTTTGTTATAAACTCTTCCAAACCAGCCTACTAACTGAAGTTCTTATATTTTAAAAATGTCTGAAAAAATCATAACAGCCCTACTGTTCTGCAATGTCATTACAAATTTTTTGTAAGAGATTGTAAAATATTATTTGTAAAATATTTTTTTGTAAGATCTAGTCAAAGGAGCAATGAATGCAATGCGAGAAGAGACACTAAGTGAACAGTTTCACAAGTGATATTCTATAATTGTGTGATCTAATGATCACAGAATCTTAGACAACCTCATTCATCTAGCCTCAGCACATCCCTTTAAGGTAAACAGATGGCAGAAATATATTTGTATTTTATCAGTGGAAAAAATAGAATGACAGAGGAATCAAATCAACTTTCAAGACCCCCAGATGCTGATGATAATTGTGCCTTTAAAAGAACTCCTGGTCTCATGATTTTTGCCTCTCTTTACTCTGTCCTTTAAAATGAATTAAAATTCTGCCATAAAGTACAGTGAATATTCTTAATGCTAACTGTTCCTCATTTTTTTCATGATAAAAAGAATCATAGAATCAAAGATAATAGATTGAGAATTGGAAGGGACTATATAGACCATGTAGTCCAAGTCTCTCATTTTAAAGTGGAGGAAAATGAAACTTAGAGAGGTTAAGTGATTTGTCCAATGGGACAAGTGTCTGTGATGAGATTTGAACTCAAATTAGATTCCAAATTGGATTTCAAATCCAGCTTTATTTCTACTGTACTCCATTGCCTTGTCAGGGTCAGAATCAAGTCAGTCTGGGGCTCCGGATTGTGATTCCAATGCTCCAAAAGTATGGTTTTTCACAAGATTTGGTAGATCATGCCCTCATAAAGCCCTACATTCTTC
The DNA here is from genome assembly GCF_048593235.1 of Sminthopsis crassicaudata. NCBI lineage: Eukaryota > Metazoa > Chordata > Mammalia > Dasyuromorphia > Dasyuridae > Sminthopsis > Sminthopsis crassicaudata. The sequence goes on along the minus strand of NC_133618.1, from coordinate 308,236,772 downwards.
CAAGGTTCCAGAATGAGTGTAACCCTATGCAGAATGTGACAAACATACTCCTTGTCTGTATCTTCAAATGAAGGTAGTGTTGCAGAAAAAAAAATCCTCTATAAACAGTGCCCTACTTGGCTTTCAGTATTCTTAAATACCTTATATCAAAAAATACATGCAGATTTTTATGACTCTAGCCCTATATTTCACTCTCTCATTATATTTATTCTCTTAGATATTTTAGCTCCTCTAACTCTTACACAGCTCCAAAAGCTAACCTATTCTAGGGTTGAAAGCTTTTAAAATGATGCCATTTCCTTCTCTGGTTTCTTCCTGTTCCCCAGAGATATGAGTTCCAAAATAAAAATGTCATACACAAGTCTTTCCTCCAGGTATCTCTCTTTTTCCCAACTAAAAGTAAAAAAAAAATCAAAACATGAGAAATGTTTTTCTGCTACATGTCTAGTTAAGTTAATAATATTAAGTTACATCTGGTGCTTTAAAGCTTGCAAAGGATTTTACATATATTACCTTATTTTATTCTGACAACATCCCTATGAGATAGATACTATTATTATCCTCATTTTACAGATGAGACAACTGAAGCAGAAACAAGTTAAGGGACTCTGGGGTCACAAGTAGTCAAAAAACTTGTTTTTTTGACTACAAGTCCAGTACCTACTAAGTGCCTAGTATAACATAAAGTTTTTGGAGACATGTAAAAAGAAGGATGAAATGATTTGTCCTTGAGCAAATTAGAGAATTTTTTTTTTCCAGAAAGACATGGTTTAGACATATAAAACCATTAGAGAATTATGCAACAGCGTATTCAAGTATCGCCTCATTCATTCATTTCACAGATATTTCTTGAATGTTTACAATATGAAAGGCAGTACTAGTCATTGTAGGAAATATCAATTACCAGGTAAATGAATTCTATCTCCATAATGCCATTTGTTCCTTCCTTCATTCCTTCCTTCCAGTCCCACTTTAATTTAGGTGTCCATTCCCTTTGCCTAGACTATTATAGCAGCCTTCTATCAGGCCATCTTAACTCTACTCTGTCTCCCTTCCAATCCCGTCCTACTACTGTTTTCATATTGATCTTTCTGGTGCATTGATATGCTTACATTAATCCAATACTCATTAGTGTTCAGTATTCATTACTTTCAGTGTTCAAGGTGCTTTACAACTACCTTCCTTTGACAAGCTTATCTCATACTTTTCTTTTGAATACTCTGTGCTTCAGCTGAACTGAGCTATTTGCTCTTCTTCAAATGTGGTATCTCATCTTTGTACCTTGCTTGTGTTCACCCCTATGACTAGAATGTCTGCTCTCCTACCTACTTCTACCAATTCACATCCTTTCTTTGAAGGCCCAAATCAAATCATATGTAATCATCCTTGCATCCTTAATTATTCTGCCAAACTGCCTTAATTTTAAAGAAAATATTTAGGATGTAAATCCATTAGACAATAACACTTCCTGACTTTAATTCATTCTATTATTAAAATATACCATTAACAAAATAATAATTTACATGTCATTTCAGGCATAATGGAATTTTAACCACCTTTTGAAAAGTCACCCAAATCTATACAAAGCAAACGAGCCAAAAATGAAACAGATTTTAGCCACCTTCTAGAAAATTTTGCCCAAATTTATAAAGAATAATCATGAACCAAGGTACAATAATTAGTTAAAAACTAGAGGCAAATTTGGAGATGAATCACTTAACTTTTCAGTCTTCTTTTGTAAAATGAGGGAGCTCTTCTCACTATTGTCTGAAGTCCCTTCCATCTCTATGACTGTGATATTGTGAAAATTGAAAAGTAAATTGCTGTTGCTTTAATATGTTATATAACACTGCATTGTGTCTAAACCAGGATTTTTGTTAGCAATCAAAATATATTAAGGATTGACTTAATCCAGGGTTTCATGGAAAGAAATCTTGAATTCAAAACTAAGCCCAGTCACCAATTAATTATATCTCATTGTTCCAGACTTCTTCTGTCAATATCAATTAAAAGAAAAAAAAAAGAAAAGAAAAAGTATACTTTCCCATAATAAATAAAGGAGTTTAGGTTGTATCTGATTTCCAGTCAATTCAACCAATATTTATGAAATATCTACATAAGACCAAATATTATGGTAGGTACTTGGGATGCAAAGATAAAAAATTAACAGACCTTGACTTCAAATACTTAACCTTCTATTAAAGAAAGAGGGAAAAATAGTATCCAGATAAATAAATATCCAATGTATACAAAAGCTTTTGTTGTTCCTCTTCTCCCCAAGAGCTAAGTACTACATGCAGACTTTTATCAAGCCTACTTTGGACTATAAGATGGACTGATAATTTGGTTAATGGATTTATTTAATAAGTCATACTCTTTGGTGTCTGGTGATGTGAAGGACACTACAGAAAAATAAGAGATTATGATTATCTTTACTGAACCTAAAAACCCTTTGATGCTTAGAAACCATTACTTTGAACTTAGTCACATTTCCTTAGCCACTTTCCAACCTTGCCATTTGTCTTCCTTTAAAATATTTTCTTCCAATTTGGGTAAAAAACAAAAAATGATTATTAACACATCTTAAATCCATACCCGTCAAACTACCTAATAGACTCTATTGGGAAGAAATATTGAAAAAAATAAATCTGTAACTTTCTTAATTTCAGGAAGACAGTTAGGCAGAAGAATCAAAGATGAAGTCCAGGAGAAATAAAACTATATTTTCACTGGCTGATCTATTCGGTGACTTATGTATTCTCACATGATCATTTTTAAAAAGAAAGACATGAAAATGACAATAGCTAGCATTTATATGTTTATAAATAACTTGGCAGATTTCACATCCGATCCTTGCTATAATCTTGTGATGTGAATACTATTGGTATTAGTTCCATTTTCATTTCAGAGCCAAGAAAACCAGGACTGAAAAGTTAATTTAGTTCAATAAGCACTTATAATTTCCATCCATGTGTTCAGGCTCTATACTGGGCCCTGGGGTAAAAAGACAAAATGGTAGAGTCTTTTCCTTCACAGAGGCCATATTTTGCCAGCTGAGGTAAAGAGACACAAGGTATACACAAATAAGCAATGAAAGATATCTCAAAACAAATACAAAGGAATGAGGAGATGAATGTGAGATCCTGTTGTTTAATTTGTGATCATAAGATCATTCATTCACCAAGCATATCTGTAGATATCTATATAGATAATTCTCTCTCTCTCTCTCTCTCTCTCTCTCTCTCTCTCTCTCTCTCTCTCTCTCTCTCTCTCTCTCTCCATATATATATATATATATATATATATATTATATATATAGTTAGATAAGATAGATAGATGGAGGCATGCATGCATATAACAATAAATAAAGCATTTAATCTATTTCAACCTCAACTGCTTCACCTATAAAATGGGTATAATACTACTAGTACAACTACCCTCATAAAATTGTTGTTTGAAAGGAATGCTTCTTATTAACTTTAAGTGCTAGAAATGTGATATTACTAATGTTTCTGAAATTAATATATTAAGTTAATTAAATTGAGTTTATCATAGCAGAATATGTTCTATTTTATTGTGCTTTATAATCTTCAGTGTTTTTATACACTATCACCTTTCATTTACTTTTCAAAATACTGTTAATCACTTCTGTATAAGTACTGTTACTACCCCTGTTTTACACATTTGATGATGCGAGATGTGAAAATGAAAAATAGAAGTAAAATGATTTGCACTGTCATGTAATTAGTTAATGACAGACTTGGGACCAAAACATAATTCTCCTGACTGATAGTCCAGGGTTTTTATGGTGATGTTATGTTCTCCACCATACTGTTTTAAAGGAAAATAGTTAGGTGGGGTGGAGGTAAAAAGCAATGAGAGAGAAGAATCATAAAAAAGGAAGGCATGGTAAGTAAGGAGGAATAGCAACAGATTGGAAATATGAACTGAAATGGAATTTTAAGAGGGTCATATGGATGCTGCAAAGTGCAGGGATTCTATAAAGAACTAGGGAAAACAATTGGAAAAAAGAACAAGGAGAGGGCAAGAGAGTGAAAGATAGTTCATAGATGTCTGATTTGTTTAGGCTTTCAAACTAAACATACTTATTTTCAAGAAGGCATTTTCAAGAGGGATGAACAATTCAAGGATGCTCTGGTTTGCTTCCTTAATTTCTTTTCTCATATCTTCAAACACACACACATACACACACATGAAGAGAGAAAGGGAGTAAAGTCAATAGGTGGTATAGAGAGATGGGGCAGAACTGGAGCATCAGGGGTCTAAATCCACGCAATGATTAAGTTCATAGCAATTTCCCCAGGAGACTGTATCATATTCCAGCAAGCAGGAGTGTGGTGGAAGGTTGCTATGGCAACAAAAGGCCTGAAAGATTGACTCTGACTAGCAACAGGCCAGTGAAGCAGCCTAACTAGGATTTATGGCACATTATAGTGTGAAAAGCAGGAGAAAATTACTGTAAAGGCAGGAATTATAGCACAACAGAACATATAAACTCCCAAATCCATCTTCCTAATTAAAACAGCATACTCAGTGGTAGAGCACACAGTAAGCCTGTTAGCTTAAATGGGGAGATGTTATCAATGCTTCATTATAAAGTTTATTGTCTTTAAGACTGAGTACATACAGGGGAAAGCTGTAGGGCAGGCCAGTTAAAATCTTTTTCCATCCCTCTGCCCTTTCTTCAACAGTTGTCTCATTTTTATTTTACAACGGTGCTCCTCAAATAATCACCTTTTCCTCTGTGGAGTTTTTCATGAAACTATTCAAATCCCCTCCATTTAAATGAGTAGTGGATCCCCTCAGCCATGAAAGGCCAGTAAATTAGCACCTTTCCCTAGTGTTAGAAATTCTGATCAAGGTTTTCAGTGTTGTTTGTATCTGAGAAAAGGACATTCTGATTTGGATATTGAAATTCCAGTATTTCTTCCATCTCTCTATTTGAAGATACTGTTTTTATTGCATGATGTGATATTATGGAAAGAGAGATTTATTCAGAGTCAGAAAAAAGTGAATTCAGATCTTGGATTTAATAGTTAACTGTACTCACTGTGTAGTTAAGGACCAAGGTGTGACATTATTGTTAGGTCTCAATGAACCTCATTTTAGTCATCAGTAATAAAAAGGTATTGACAAGATATGCATTAAGGTCCATTTAACAAAACTCAAAATCTATGATCCTCATTGGCAAGAATAGCTGCCTATTTTTTTTTTTTTTTTGGTCACAAGCACATGTGAAAAATATCATGTGTCCCATTGTTCAGCTGTCAGAACTATTTAGTACTGATAAGATATCATGTACGCATATAGAGCTCTAGCGAGAGATAACTGAATTTTTTTAAATGAAAAATATTAAAGCTAAGATTCCCAAATCTTTATAATTTGATGGATCAGTGATTTCATCAGGGTGAGTGCTTCTTCTAGCAGCATAAATCATATTCTTATGATTTCAATATTCATATCTTCTTCACCTGTATGATTCTTATCCTTGCCATCCCATAAATTTGCCATAGAGGAGGGCTTTTAACAAGCTGGATACCTTCCTCTGCTTCTTTTACTGTTTTGTCTATTATTTATAACTCTGTGTAGGGGTCACAGTATTGTGTCTTTTCTGTAGTTGTTGTTGTTGCTATATACTGCATGCATTTATATGTGTGTATACATATATGTACATATACATGTATACCATTTTATTTGTATCTTTTGTTTTTACATCATATGTATTTTCAAATTTATCTCTCCCTAAACACATCTTATTAAAGACTTTTGTTATAACAATGAACACAAAAAGAGGACAGAGGAAGTTCATAAGAATCAACCAATAGTATGGCATTGCATTATTTTAATATCAAACTTTGAGTTACTTGTAATTTAGATTTTTGTGAGATTGTGACATTTCATCAGTCTCTGCAATATCAAATCAATGAAGAAATGTTGTTATTAAAGAGATGAGTGTTTGCGGCACCCAGTGGCTGGCACACAGGTAAAAATTAATAAATGCTTACCATTTGATGAGAATCATTGAAAGTATTACAGTGTCTCCCAGGTAATCCAGATGTGTTCTAACACTTAATTCAGGGTCTAACTGTCCATCTGTGGTGGACATATGCACTACTGATATATTGTGTTGACTCATGTATAGGCTATTCCAAAGGTCTTAGTAAGATAGCTTACAATTGAACTAAGACTTTTAGAACATTTTTTATAGAGAGATATGAGGACTGACTAAAAAAATCTAAACTGAAAGTGATTTTGTCAAGAAAATACTTAGTACCTTAATACTCCTCCCAAAATTAGAGCTACTCTAAAGGAATGGGCTACCTCAGGAAGCAGTGAATTTCCCCTCACGAGAGTTCTTTAATCAAAGGTTACATGAGCATTCCCAGGGTGTTTTACGTCAGAGATAGATGTTCAGTTATGGGTTAGACTGGAAGACTTTGCAATTCTTTTCTAACTCTCTGATTTTTCCATCCTGGTTCTATGTCAATAGATCATTTGTCATTGTTATCTGGCAACTCCAGGGATTACCTATGTAGATTTTTATCTTTGCTTGGATATGTTCTGAAATGTTCTCAGCCAAATGCAATTAGTTATTTGGGAATTGGTTTTGAACTCCAAAATTTCCTATCTCTTCAAATAGAAGTAGGTGTTACTACTGGTTCTCTCTTACTGACTAAAATAAAAAGAACTCAAGTTCAAGGAAGATTCAGCTTCAATGTCATTTAAAATATGAATGAGAACAAGTTCTAAGGCCCCCTGAAGACCTTTCCTGAGGTAAGTGAATTTGCAGAGCACATGGCTCTGTTTGTATAAGGCCTGAAGAGGAACCAGACTTTGAGGTTCCAAGGGTGATGGATTGGAAATAGTGAATATGGGTTTGAATTTGTGTTCTGTCATTCCCTAATTGGATAACCTTGGGAAGGTCACTTAACATTTTGGCATTTGATAAATAATGGAATTGGACTTAATCTTCTAGCTTCAAATTTATTATAATAACATGGTAACCCTTTTCTGGGACTTACTTGGATAGAGGTTGTTAAAGAATAAAGTGAACCAGAAATTTTCAGAAGCTTCAAAGATTTTGATTATATGATGGGGGAGAAATGTGGGGGGGAGGAGGAGGAATCAGCTGTTTTGGCCTGAAACTGACAGATTTTTTTTTCTCCCTGATTCATGATTTATATGTTACTCAGAAGCCTTTAGCTTCATGGAATTCTCAATAAAAATGTCTAATTTTTCCAGCAATAACTTTCAAATACTACAATTTTTTACACATGGGAAAAACCAAGGCATTGAGAAATTATATAACCCAAATGTCACACAGAAAACATTTATGCTACTATCATCTTGGGGGCCCCAGAGGTTTAGTCCTGGCAACTAGTTCTCAATTAGGTGAAAGACTAGGAAGAATTTTAAGGTAAAAGCAGAAACACTGTTATTCCATGCTGGCAAAAACATTTTTGATGGCAATTATTCATGTAATTCCACATATAGATTAAAAATAGAAAAGTTAAGTTTGTCAAAATGAAATTGACTCTCAATAATCCAAGTTTATTTCATGAGCTACTGTTGCCAGTTTTGTTATTTATATGCATAAGTTAATATATTTGAAAACTCTTTGCAAACTTTAAAGTGTTACTTATTATTAATGTTTACTTATTATGTTACTTGTTATTGATTATTATTATCATCATCATTTAGACTCTAGAACTTATGTTAATACTATTCTTCTTTGAGAATATTATATTTTAAAAATATTAAAATCCCAAATAATAACAACAATAACATATAGTGCTTCTTTATAGGCTACAAAAACATTAGCTCATTTGAGCTTCTATCCCTAGGTAGTCCAAATATTTTCAGTCCCTTTTTAAAGATGAGGAAATTAAGTTTTATAAAGGTTGAATGGTTTGCCATTAGTTACATAGACAAACCTAGCTTTGTCTGAGTCCAGTTCCAGCCTTATAACCACTAAGAAGACATATTGCCGCCAATATTTACTATATGCTAACTCCTTATCACTCAGTTACCTCCAGACATTAATGATTAATCAGGTAAAAGGAGATTCGAAGAAAGTTAGAATTAACTAGAATGTTTATAACATGTTTCATTTAGGTTAGGATCATGAAGAAAAACATTTTGTTTAAATTTCTCCTATTAGAATATACATAATACACATAGATATGGATATATGTACATATATGTGAATATATATGTATATAGAAATATATATAAGAATGTATATTCATGTATATGTGTATTATATATATATATATTATTCACACACTAGATGGATTCTAATGTTTATCATTGTAAGGACTATTTACATTCATCGAAGTATTGAAATATATCCACTCACATTTCTGCTTTAGTAAATACAATATAGTAAATGGAATTACACTTATCTCTGTTTCTGTTTCTCTCCAGCTCTATCTGTCTCTATTTCTGTCTCTGTCACACACACACACACACACACACACACACACACACACACACACACGTGCACATCTGGATTTTGTAGGGCTTCAGTGTCATCATTCTGAATATCCATGATGGTTCTAGAGCATTATAAATATAAAATGTTTGGGAGATTGGGCTTTAAATGTATGGGATAGGCCCCATGAAATAATTTGAAATTTAAGAGATAAAAAAAGAAAATTTCTGTCCATTTCTTTTCACCTTTATGGGGCTCCTCTTTGCCATTAAAAGAGAATATATGGAAAAATCTGGATATTGAAGGTTTAAAGATCCCAGTGAATTGGGTTCTGGGAATACAAAAGTACTATGTGAAAATGCAGAAATAAAGAAAGCATCCAAGAAAATGTAGTTAAACCTTTTATGACTAATTATTTATTCTTTATCTACTTCTAAGTATTTGCTATTGATAACAACTCCCCAAAGCAAGATTCACTGGTATTGCCGCAACATATGGGGCCTTTGCTGTATATTAATAATACTGTGATATTTTCTTTAATGAAAGCTGAAATGATTGCTTTATTTTAACATCGGGACCTATATGTTCCCCCTGAGTTTGAGCCTTGAATGTAGACGATCAAGGATGCTATATCACAGCTGTCTTGGTTCTGATAATGGCTCTCTCTGGGACATCATAATTTCTGCCTGTAATCCTTTGTTTCCTCTCAGGAGGCATTGGGTGAATTTATAGGGAGATTCTTCAGTTCAAGCATAAAAAGGATTTTTCAATTTTTTTCTTCTTTTCAAGACTACCACTCCCACCATCCCTTTTCTTTCAGCTCACCTATCTTGATCTTTTATTTCTTGAGTTACTCATATAGAGTTTGTTTTGTGTCTCTTAGCTCCTCACCTCTCTTAACTTTTGGTTTCTTTCTCCTTCTACTGAGTTCACTTAGTCCCAGTGCTTTTTAGTGTTTCTCAGAACCAAGCATACCCCAGTTCCTAAGTCAGAATTCAAGAAACAGAGACCCAGCTTTTATATAATTAATTATTGCTATAATTATTATAGCTAGTTGATAATTTATGAACTAGTGAATAAAGATTATTGAGGATATATTTGCCTTCCACCAATCTCCTATCATGCTGGATCCCAGCTATCTTGTTTTGGCCTTGGAAAGGATGACAATATACAGCCAAGATAGATCAGAATTGTTTCTTCATCTTTTTGTTGTTGTTGTTAATCTTTTCTTCTGTTTCCACTTTCTTCTCTTCTAGCTCTTCTTTCCTTTCTTCTTCCTTCTTTATCTCCTCTTCTCATTCCCATTCTTCCTTCTCCTCTTCCTTCTTTTCAGTTTCCTCCCACTTTCCATGTCCTTTTTCTGAACCGCTTCCTTTTTCTTCCTTTCCCCAAATCTGACCTTCTTTCTGTTGGTCTGTTTTTATGCCCACTTGCTTTTTCCATTAGCTACACAATGTAATAAAGACTTCTTTTAATTCTGTGTGAGATCAGACATTTAGGTTATCATTAAATTCTAGGCAATCTCCATTTTTTGCCCCTTCATTAAAATGCATGCTCCTTAAATTAGTTAAGAGAAATCTGCATAGTCTAGGGATGGTGAAATTCTGCAGATCTGTAGGAAGCAGGTAATTAGATAAGGTTCTTTCTAAATAGAGGTTTTTTTCTCCTATGAAAAGGAAGTGGATTGCCTGTTAGCACCTTCAATTGGGTAAACTGTTTTTCTCTTTCCCAAAGTTAATTAACATGTAAATACTTGTCTAGAGAAGGTAACACCTTTTTCAATTAACATATCAAGGGAGCTAAAGGCAACATTCTCTATCTCAGTGTATCTTAGTGTTCTTCCTCCTGCTCTTGATTCTCTATCCTAGGTCACCATATATCCTTGAATCCTTTGCCCCCTTCCTGAGACCTCATGTCTAGAACAAGTTAGGACTACATAAAAATCATTTTATATAGAGATTTGCAGAACCCACTTTGTAAGAGGATAAAAGTCTGTACTTTTTATTATCTTTGAGCGGTTTCTAGTTGGCACATTTTTCTGTATAGAATTGTTATTATTTTAATGTCATTGATTTTAGTAGTAGTCAGTCACAGAACCACAGAATTTCAAAGTTGGAGGAGCCCTCAATGGCAATGTAGTGCAAACTACTTTGAAAAATGAATCATTCTGCCAAATAACCAGAAAATGGCCATCCATTCTTTCCCTTAAACGCTCCAGTTTACTTCCTTTGTTGTGTTTCTTTCTGTTTAGCCTAAATCTACATCTCTTCACTTTCCTCTTATTGTTTTGACTTCTGCTTTCGGGGACTAAATGGAACAAAGCTAATTATATTTGCATTGAGAGCCCTTTAAATACTGAAGGACTGAAGTTGCGACATTTGTGCTCCATTCCTTTGGTCTCTTTCCTATTCTTCAATAACCATTGACAGTAATGTCTACCTTATTAAGTATTAAATTAATTTTAAAGTTAGTTATATACAATCCTAGCACTATATGACTATAATTCATGTAATCCAGCAATTTTCCAAGAATTAATTTTATAGGTCACCCAAAGGATAATGGGTTCAAGTAGCCTGTAGCATATTACAATGAAGAATTATGCAGAATACATGGTCTAAATCAATCTCAGGAAGATGTGTGACTAGAAAAGGAGGCAAGTTGATAACACAGAGAGAACAAGACTGTGGGCAATGGAAAACATTGTCAGGAGATCCAGTGAAATGTCCTCTGCTTGTTGGGTGAACGCCCAGTGGAGCAATCAAGAGACACCTTGGACAAAAGTCCCTTAAAATGACAAGATATAGTAGTATAGTTTATGTCTTTAGATAGAGTACTATTGTCAGTGGATTTGGATGTTAAAATTCACTTTAGATTGTCTGCTCTGCTTCCTGAAAAGTTTCGGTTCTTAATTTTTTGTATGATATTTGCATTTGTTAGTTATTTGTTAGTTTGGTATGAAGATGTATTCTCTCCATTATTAAGTTAGGTTCTGGGTTCTTTCATCTTACATTTGTTTTTTTGTGTTCAACTTGCAAAAGTTATAATTGCTAAGAAATTATTTATTGACATATTTCTTGATATGGCTCTTACTAATTCCTATTCACCAATGTAAAATGCCATATGTATTTAATAAGCATATTTTTGGTGCCTTAGTTCTATATTAATTATAAATATGTATATGTCTTTGTATACACACATATATGTATATATATACATATGTATTAATTGATGTTCTCCTTTTTTTAAGCTCTCTAGCATCTAGAAACTTTTACCCATTCAAAACTTATTGCACTCTTTATATGTGCAGAGCACTGAGAGGTTCATATAAAAGAATTAGAGAATTCTTATTTCTCGGGGTCTTATTACTCAGTAGATTTAATAGATTGATGGGGAAATATAGAGTTAAAGGATCTGGATTCAAATATCTGCTCATTATGTCTTTGGACACAGCCTCCTTGTGACTCATGAGTTTCTTCATTTATAAAATGGAGAGGTGGACTAGATGAACTTTTATCTTTTTCATTCGAAAATTATGATCATTTGGGAGATCAGTCATTCATTTACTATATTCCTTAACTTCAATACTAATACTTTCTAGCATTGAAGCTCACAAATTTGCTTTTTTGCTTGAAAACCTGAGATTTGTTTTGTTTTATTTTGTTTTTTAAATTGAGGTACTGATTAATTAACTTAGGTTTTAAATCAGAGCTATACTCTTCCAACATGTCTATGAGAAAAATATGTTCTTTATTAAAGATATCACAACTTCATTTTAAAATTATGAGTTAGTTTTTAAAATCTATTCTTATAATAACTATTACTTACCTAAGAACCAATGTTTACAAAGTTTACAGGGTAGAGATTCATTGCTTAAATAAATAACTATCTCATATAGGACAAGTTGGAAATGGACTTTGTGAAATTTGACAAACACACACATGTAGTCACCTGCTGAATTCTGTGCTTATGCAAACTTCAGAATCACTGTTTCCCTCTGTTCTCTCTCTGTGTGAAACAGCAATAGTGCTCCAGCTGAATTGTGCTTTACATCCTGAAGGATTTGAAATCTGCTTACCAAATACAGATACTGAAACTAGTTTATCTACCATTAAAGTACAGCTACCTCTGGGGTGGAACTAACAGCTGTTTAGCAGCTGTACAACAATTCTACAAATGGTTTACAGGAAAGAGTAAGAAATGTGGGATAGAAGTCCAAGGAACTAAACTACATTTCTCTCTCTCTCTCTCTCTCTCTCTCTCTCTCTCTCTCTCTCTCTCTCTCTCTCTCTCTCTCTCTCTCTCTCTCTCTCTCTCTCTCTCTCTCTCCTCTCTCCCTCCTTCCCTCTTCTTCTTCCTCCCCCCCTCTCCCAGGAGAGAGTATCAGTATGTCAGTGTATGTATATCATTTGAGGGAGAGTATGTGTATGGTTGCACGTTATTTGAGAGAGTAGAAAAAATAATAAAGAAACCGATGGGAGGGGGGTTCTTTCAATGGAAGGTCATCGATTAATAGCAGTAGGAATGAAGAAAAGGTGAAGAACTGGGGGGAGTAGCTAGCAAGTTAAACACAGGACCTAGCAAGGAACACAGCTCAAACAAAAAACCTATGGCATATACAAGCTAGAGAGTAGGTTAAAATATAAAGTGTCAGGAGACTGTAAAAATAACACAGTCACTTAGTGAATCATTGGACCAATTCCACATTCTTTGCCCTTCTAATAATACTCCAAGAGGCAATAAAAGCTAACTCAAGTACCACATGCCTGTTAAAATAAGTGCTTCATGTCCAACTCCTAATTTTCACTTTTTTTTTTTAATTTGTCAACTTGTCTCAACTTAGATGGGTATTATTTCCAGATCGTTTTGTTTACTTGCATTTGTTTTCAGTTCTGGGTGATTAGTATCTTGACTCTCTCCTTCATTTGGATACTCTGGAAAGGAGGAAAAATTATTCCAGTGTAGCTGGTTAGATGACATTTGAGTCCTCACACCCTGGGAACCTGGGAACAAGAAACTTGAAAGATTTCAGGACTATTACTGTACTGAATCAGGAAGGACACCCATTGTGGAGTTCTGAACTTGTAATATCATAGCCTTTGACAGGCTTTGTGTGATATGTCTCCATCCCTGCCTCCTCCCCTGTATTCTGTAACAACCTAGCAAGGTGTGTGGATATGAGGAAAGGGGGTGATGAATACCTATCTTTAACTTGTCTACTTAAGTTGAGCCTCCTAACCTAATCCAAATAGCTACCAGGGTATTTTGTATTATCAGATCCCTAGATAATTGTCTCTTTCCAGCTTAAAAAAATTAGCTTCTGTCCTTTGGGTTTGGGAAACGTGTTATTTGAATACAAACTACAGAACAGAAACCATATGTGAGGTGTTCTAATAAAGAGCAGAACAGGTCAGCTGTCCAAAACTTGATTGCTTAATCATCATAAGATTCTGCCATCTGTTCTCTGATGTTTCTTGCTTGATTTTCCCCCTACTTTGGTAGGTATCTTTTTTTTTCTTTTTCTCTGTCCTTTAAAGTTGCTACCTTCTTGTACTTCCTCCTCCTTCCATAAGTTAAATAAGAGTATTTGGTTTCTTCATGAACATTCCTTTATTCTAGCTGAAAATAAGGGTTTAAGTCTATAAATAAGGGTCTTATATTTAAATTACATCCTAATGAATAGAATACTGGATTTGTAGTCAGAAAACCTTTGCTTAGGGCTTATATATGCTAGTTAGTATTTGTGTGACAATGGACAGTTACTTGCCTTTTTTGGATATTAGTTTCCTTTTCTGTTAAATTAAGAGATTGTATGAGATGATGTCGAAGGTCTCTTCTAGCAAAAATTCTAAACCCCATAGAGAAAGAGAGAAGAAAGATGAAAGATGAAAGGAAGAGGAAGAAGAAGAGAAAAGAAAGAATAGATGATGCCTTGAGACATTCCTGATAATATCTTCAAATATTTGAAGCATTATTATCTGGAAGAGGAAATAGATTTATTCTGCATTATTCTTCTAAGGTCAGAAATAGAACTTTGTGGATAGCACAAAAGAAAGTGTCTCCTTAATGTAGAGAAGAGCTTTATGACAACAAAAAGTGCCACAATAAAAGAGATTAAGAACGGGCTGTTGGGCAAAGGAACAATATTTAAGAAGAAGCAGAGTAACTATATATCAGAGATGTTGTTGGGGGTCAAGACACTAGGCAGGAGGTTGGACTTGCTTTTATTTAGAGTTACCTGGAATACTGAGAAGCCAAGTGACTTACTGAGGAGCACATAGCTAATAGGACTCAGAGGCAAGAGACTCAAACCTAGGTATTCTTCACACAAAGGACTACTTTATTCACTACACAAAACTGCATCTCTCATGTTTGTCAATATCCCTTTTCACATATGGCTACCAGAATGAAATGAATTATCCTAGATGTATTCTAACCACTATTAGCACTCTTGACTTAGATCTTCTTTCTGCTACAGTAGCCTATGATTACATTTCCCATCCTGCTTTTTTCTGCATTTATCTTACTTTATAATTTCTTTCTTGGCAAGATTCCCCTTGTCTTTTAAGAACTTGGCTGTTTCAATGTTGAACGTTTTTCCCTTTTCTCATAGGGTACCTAGTAATCAATATGCCATATTGTTGCTCCTGCTCCTGCTCCTGCTCCCTGCAGTGGTTATCTTTGGACAGCTTCATTTCTTTTCTACTTGATCTAGTCTAGTGAGAAGACACTAATTGTGATATCCTGGGGGCTCTAGGCTAGTATGAGATGGACAATGTTTTCATTAATTACTTCTTGTACTTTTAATTTCAGCTAATGAAGCCTGTAATGGATTGATTGAAAATGGAGAAGTTGGCTCAAAATATATAGAAAGAAAATAATTTTTCCATAATTATCACTTATATTTATGCAGTGAGGAAGAAAAAAAAATAATTCCTACACTTGACAATGCATACTTCTAGTTCCCTGAGACTATGGCTAGAAATCTTGGTTATTGTTTTGTTTTATTTTTGTCTTGCTGTTAGCTTCTGTTTGAATAGGGACTTCATTAACAGAAATAGGTTTGGGGTATCTATTGAGTTACACTGAGTGAATGCCAAAGAAAAGGAAAAGGAAAAGGAAACCAAGAGTCTTAACCGACATTAATATAGGAAAATAAATAGCTGCTCAAATAGCTGCTCATTGGTAAATCAAAATGAGAAGCACCATCATTTGCTCTCCATCTGTACATCTTTGACATATGTATAAAATTAATGTAATAAAATGATAATCAAAGTAAAAGTCATTGCTGCTGATAGACAGTAAAGTTCTCATTATGTTTTTAGAAGCAGACAAGGTGCTGACCCAGTGTCCTTAAACTAATTATAGGTCAGTTAATTATATTCTGTATCCCTAAGTTATTCCTCTAATTTCAGTTTGGATTTACCACACTAGTAGTCTTCACATTTGACCTGACACATTGGGTGGTTGTGTGAAACAGCTGTTAAACAGCTGTCACTGTTTGTTTTAGAGGCGGCTCCAATTTAGTTAAGGATGAAGTGATATTTGGCACCTAAAATTGGGTTAAGAAATAATTTATCTACAGATATTGAAACAAATGCATTTCTATATATCCCATATAATAGAGTTGAAAAGGAGTAAAGTTGCAAATTGTTTTTTTTTCTTTTTTTTTAAGGTAATTGATTTACTTCTACATATTTTAGGTCATTAAGAAAGCATTTATTTTGTTCACAAGGTGGATTAGATGGAAGGATAGGGATGGATTAACTAATTAATAAGATAAATACAAACCCATTCTCTTGTGATGGGAAAAAAGAATGATCATTTCAAGAACATTTCATACTGATAGCAGCTGTTACATTATGACCTGGGCAGGAACAAGTAGGACCAATCATTATGGGTCAGATCTAGCTGAGCAGACAAAACCTTTTATGTACAAAAGATTTAAGATGAAAATCTAGAGAGGTTATTTAAGGCATATAGAACCAAAATGGTGCCCTAGCAGTAGGAAGATGGACTGGTTTGAGTAGCTTGAAACTCAGAGAATTAGAACAGTGCTATAGAATAAGCTTAACTAGTGAGGATCCTTAAACAGACATGATGTTGGTTTTCTGCTCCCTATTATATTGTTGTTGCATATTGGTCACTCAGTCCTAGACTTACTTCAGAATAGCATTATCTTCACATACCCACACACTCCTCAGAAAATTAAATATTTCTACTGATATATGTAGTGAAATAAAATATCTCATATATTTAGAAGTCATTCTGATGCCAATCTCTGTTATGTAATCAATAAGATGCTGAGCCATAAGAATAACTCTAAAGCTATACCAAAGGAATCTATTTATAGATTTTTTTTTTCTGTTTTACAGGTTGATTGGTTTGTTTCAATGACTTAAAGACAACAAAGATGTGCTTAGTAAGTGTTCAAATACCATGAAACTATGAAGGAAAGCTAATTAATTGAATAACAGAATCAAGATTTTAAAAAGCTACAGAATAATGGGGCCAAATATAAAAAAAACCCAAAATGTTGAATTCTAATTGAAATAAATATAAACTCTTAAATTTGGGTTAAAAATGAACAGTACAAGTAAAGCATAAGGGAGACCAAAATAATAGTAGTTTCTGGAAAAAAAAAAGAAAGTATCCTAATTTATTTTATCATTAATATAAATTAATAATTTGGAGGGGTTGCCAAAAGCTTGTATAGTATTAACTTGCTATCATAGAAATAAAATGTTCAAATCAATGGCATAATTGTATCATTTTTACCTTAGTTGGTCATGAAACAACTATTCTATTATGAATAATCCCAAGTCCCATAGTTTAAGGAAGATATTGACCAAATGGAATAAATTCAGATAAGGAAGGAAAATTATAAATGGAATTGTTGAAGGCAAGAAGCTTATGGGTAGTTTGATAATTGACTTCAAGAATTTAAAAATTATTATATGAAAGAGATAAAATTTTTATTTTTCTATTTCTCCACAGAGTAGACATTACAGGGAGATAGATTTTTGGCTCATCAGAAAAGTGAAGTGAATCCACTTAAAATCTCCCCATTGTTGGACTTAAGCAATATATGATTTACAACCCAGCCAATGTATCTTAGAAATAATTCCTTCATTGAAAGGGGTACAGATTTTATTAGTTCTTAATAATTAAGGAGTTTAAAAAATTAAATCTCTGATCAGACAAAACAATCCAATATCCTTAAACTGGAGTTCACATTCTTTACTCTAGATCCTTCAGGTTCTTACTCCAAATCTATGTACTTCTGTTTTATCCACAATTCCATCCAGCTTAATTACTTAATTTGTCAACCTATAATCAATTTAAAGATGTTACTATGGGACTAAAGACAGAAACAAAGTCAGAAGAAAAAAACTATCAGATGACATGATGATAGAAGATAAAAGAGAAAAACTATAGAAAGTAGAAATGAAAATCATAAAACATTAGCATTCTAACTGGGGGCATGTAATAAAGGGACAAGTATTCTCACTTCCAGCTCTCCAATAGGATGGTATTTGAAAAATGAAATAGTAGAACTAGTTGACATCAGAAGCCTTTATTTTTCTTTGATTCTATCATTATTATATTCGAATTCATTGAAAATATGCCAGAAGGCAAAGAGCCCATTCCATTATCAAAGGTACATTTTTAAGTGATTTATTTTTTAAAGATATAAACAGATGGTAGTGAAAATTTATAATGGCAGCTTTCTAATATTGACATAAAGTTATTGGACCTAAAGCAGTCCCTTAAACATAGCATTCAAGAAGTATGTATTGAATTGAATTGAATCAAAGTGAAAAAAATTCAATTGAATCAGGAGGTATTTTATGACTCTTAGATTATGTTTTGAGATTTCTGTGTGGGGAAAAATCAGCTTGTGGCAGCTCTATCTCTTAAGGTGTTTTAAGGTGAAGGATGGTGAATTGAGTGTCATTTTACTCAGAAGGCCCAATTACTTATTTTCAACTTTAATTTCTGATTGCTTAAATGGCCTGTTACTTTTAGGTTTCTAAAGTACAAAGTATCTTGATGTATGTTATGATACATTTAAAACAAGGGAATTAATACTGGTTTGTTAATCAGAAATTGTCAGTTTTTGTGGTGATTATTGTTTTTTTTTTTTTTTTTCATTTCCTAGTCTTCATGAACCCATTGGGGTTTTCTTGGCAAAGACAATGGGGCGGTTTGCCATTTCCTCTCCAGATCATTTTACAGATGAGGAAATTGGGGCAAACAGGATTGAGCAACTCACCCAGATTCACAAAGATAGTGTCAGATTTGAATCCATGAAAATTAAGCTTCCTGATTCTAGGATTGGCACTTTATCCATTGCACCCATTTTTTGGCATTAGAGCACCCAGATTCAAATCCTGACTCTGCTACTTATTGCTTAGCCTTGTGTAACCTTGGAGAAATAACTTTTCTTTGTTCATGCTTAATAAATGTTTTATTTCTTAGTATAAACAATTGAAATTTCATTTGATAATCTTAAGGCCCCAATTTAATAATTCTATGAATATTATGGTTGGATTTAATTTATGCTTGCATGGATGTATGTATAGTGCAGTTATTCCTTCCATACTGTGGGGGATTAGGGGCTCCCCTGCAATCTGGAAAGTTTGCATAATATTTTTGGCTTTCCTTTTATAGCAGAAGTCTCATTTTTTCTTTTTTTTAATGGTATGTTTATAGTACCTTATTGTAAAAGTTGGGATAAATATTTGATCATAGGCTCTGTGTCATCTGCTGGCTTTTCCATGTCATCTGCAGCTTCTGCAAATATTCCCCCAAATTCCCATTTAATTTCTTATGCCTACCCTCAACATATTGAAACTATGATGGAGAAAGTTGCAATATGGAAAGGATAACTGTACTCACATATTAAATTAAACTAAATGGTAACTGACATATAGTACTGAAAGAAAAGCAGCATGGTGTAATGGATAGAGAACTGGTCCTGGATTCAAAATTATCTGAACTTATTCCAAAATAGACTGCTAGACAGAGAATTTATTTTCTATGATTTGGTCACTATGCAAAGTATATAAGAGATAGAAACAGGTAAACAAGGCAGTTCTTGTCCTCAAAGAACTTAAATTCTAATAGGGGAACATAAAACAAAAAGAGGAGCTGGGAAGCAAGGAGAAGGAAAGAAAGGAGCAGCATGAAGAGGGTAAAGCATTCAATGTCAAGGTGGGACAGACCAGAGAATAAGTCAGAAATGAAGTAGACTGAGAAATAAATAGTGACCTCTCAGTATCCATAGCTCCAAAGAAGATAGAAATTCCAAAGGTAGAAATTCTTGAAGAGGAATTTTTTTTTAGAGATAATATTGCAGGTCCAATAAATCCAAACTAAACAAAGGTTACTGTAAGTTTTGAAAATTGGTTTGCATAGATTATCTCAAATGTTTCTCACCACAGTTTAATCCATCTTCGTTTTATAAAGGAGTCAACTGGGAGATCAGAGAAGTTAATAGGCATATCCTCAGAAATATAGCAGATAAATGGTAGAGGCAGGTAGAAGCAGGGGTTAAAAGCCAGTTCTGAGTAAAGTGAAATTTCTAATACACCACACTACTTTTCTTTTGGACCTATGATTATTATTATAGTATGATAACAGTACTGTGAATGATGACAGCAAGAAGATTTTTTCTAAGTAACTGTACGTACTTCCCAGTGTTGTATAATCTTATTGGTAAGTGTCATTTAACCCAATCTATTTGTTACATTTTTAAAAAATTATTTTTGCTATCCTTCAAATTTTTATTCAGGTAGTTAGGAAGCTAAATTCAAAGTGAGGAAAAAATCCTGATTATATTAATGAAGTAAAAACAAGTAAGAAGACTCAGTAGTTAGTTATTGCAAGCTTAAAAAGGATTAAACTAAGCTATATAGAACTAAGTGATGAAGCTTCATGGGCAGAGCATCAGATTTCAATATCAAGGCTCCTTGAGATCCATACTTTTCTAGTCTTGTAGATTTGTTTCAAGCCTTTATGTTTTTAAGTAGATCAGATGAAATGCTATCGTGAAATACACAGATGAGATCTGACTGAGCATCCTCTGATCTTTGTGAACATTTAAAGTGCTTTGACTTTCCTCCTAAGAGTAAGGAATTAGGAATAACTTGTCTTTATTTTTATCAATAATCTATCTTGCGCTGGTGTCCAATTCTTCAGATCAGTCATACAGAAATAGCCATGTAGTAAGTAGATGTTTCTCTTTAGCTAGGTCTGTGTCTTCTTTTCTTGTCTTTTTTTTTTTTAGAGCTTTTTATTTTCAAAACATATGCAAGAATAATTTTTCAACATTGACCCTTGCAAAACTTTGTGTTCCAAATTTTCCCTTCCTTCCCCCCCACTCCCTCCCCTAGATGGCAAGTAATCCAATATATGTTAAACATGTTAAATATATGTTAAATCCAATATTTATTGGATTACATTTACATATTTATACAATTATTGTTGCCCAAGAAAAATCAGATCAAAAAGGAAAAAAATGAGAAAAAAAAACAAAATGTAAGTGAACAACAATAAAAAGAGTGAAAATGCTATGTTGTGGAACACATTCAGTTCCCACAGTCCTCTCTCTGGGTGTAGCTGACTCTTCATCACAAGATCATTGGAACTGGCCTCAATAATATCACTGTTAAAAAGAGCCATGTCTATCAGAATTGGTCATCATATAATGTTCTTGTTGCTGTGTACAATGTTCTCTTGGTTCTACTCCACTTTGCATCAGTTCATCTCTGTATTCATCTGCTGGTCATTTCTTATAGAACAATAATATTCCATAACATTCATATACCACCATTTATTCAACCATTCTCCGACTGATGGGCATCCACTCAGTTTCCAGTTTCTAGCCACTACAAAAAGGGCTGCCACAAATATTTTTGCACATGTGGGTCCCTTTACTTCCTTTAAGATCTCTTTGGGATATAAGCCCAGTAGAAACACTGCTGGGTCAAAGTGTATGCACAGTCTGATAACTCTTTGAGCATTGTTCGAAATAGCTCTCCAGAATGGATGGATTAGTTTACAATTACAACAACAATGTATTAGTGTTCCAGTTTTCCCACATCCCCTCATTTTCTTTTCCTATCATATTAACCAATCTGAGAGGTGTGTAGTGGTTAGGTTTGTGTTTTCATTGGGTCAGAGAATCTTTACCGAGGAATCCCATTTGCCAACATGCAGTCTTTGAGAGTTGTCTGGAATTTTCTGTCATTTGCTCAGTGTGTCAGAGATGTGATGTGGGCCCAGATCTTCTGAATTCTAAAGGTGATACCCTAGATAATTGTACCTTTTGTGTAGTAGATGTGCATCATAGATATGAATTCCCTTTTGGTCTCTATATCATTTTGTCTCTTTCTCTTTCCCTCTCCCTCTTTCCCTCCCACCCTTGATCCTTGTCTTTCAGTCCCTCCTTTCTCTCTCATTTCTCCCTATTACTGTCTCTGTCTGTCTCTCTTCTTCCCCCTTCTTCTTTTCCTCCCTCCTTCTTTTGATTATTCTCTCTCTCTGTTCTGTTTCTCTCTGTTTTTGTCTCAGTCTCTATCTCTGTCTCTGTGTCTAGACGTCTACCTGTGTCTCTCTTTTTCCATTTCTCTCTTACTCTTCATTTCTTTTCACTTTCCTTTTCTTCCCTTTTATGCCCACTTCCATAATTCCATTGCTGTCTATGTTTTTAGGTTAACTTCTAAAACTTGAACTCACATATATAATATCCTGGAAAGGAAACTAGATTCAAATCCCAGTTTTACTGCTTCTTATTTGTATCATCTTGGGAAAGTCATTTCACTTCTCTAGGCTTAATTTCCTCATCTGTGTAAAGAGAGCACTGGACTGATTTCTAAGAGCCCTTCCAGCTCCAACATAATTTGCAGGAGAGGAAGGTAGTGTGGGGTGCTGATGAATGGCTGAATCCTGAACTAGAGTGTGTTAAAACAAACAAACAAACAAAAACAACAACAAAATGACTAGGATTGTTAACATTCGTAGTCTCAACTAAAATGGTTATTAAATGACTTCTTATGGAATACTTCAATATGCACTAAATTTTAAACATGGATTACATTTGAAAACTCCCTTCTATTTTTCCTTGATGAGTCTGATTTTAGTGAATAGCAGGGGAGTGAAGGCTGATGCTGCTTTTTGATGAAGAACAATTACTGCTATCAGGCATCACTACCTTCCCCAGTGTGCTTCATTTAACAATAAATGGCATTCAGGGGAGGTGGCTAAGTATGTTGTAAACACATGGGCACGGATGGACAGACACTAGCACAAAGAAGACATAACTGAATTATCCTACGGCCTGCTATGCAATAGTCCAGCATATTTAAAAATGATGTGAGAATGAAGCTAACAAAAGAAAGCTTTATCCCTCCAGGCTTATTGCATGGATTCTGATGAGAAGGTTGTAGGTAGCAATTTGTTTTAATGATTGATTTCACTAATACTCAGTTACAATTGGACTCCTCTGGAAGTCTATATAAGATCTCCACACATAGAAAATGAACTCATTAGGATCAATGCTGTTATGTGATAAATACAAACCAGAGGCATCCAGGTGGCAAAATACCTGCTTTCTCTTAAGGCCATGGGAAATGGCATTTAAAAACATGAATTAAATCAGAGGCAGACTGCATAAGATGTTGTGGTAAATCATTTATTAAAATAGATATAAGTTATTGATAATACTGTCTTAAAGGTGTCAGATCATGTTTTTTTTTTTTTTTTTTTAAACTTTGGTCTAAGGATCTAAAGAAGTCCCTAGATAGATTTCAAGGTATTTTTTTAAACTTAAATGAGAAAGCATTATGTCTTTATTGTCACTAATTAACTAAAATTTAACCTTTTCTTAGTATGAATCATTTTTTAAAATGTACATTCTGTCAAATATGTTTAGAAGAATTGCACATTCTTAACCTATATCAGGCTTCTTGCTATCTTAGAGAGAAGGGGAAGTGGAGGAGAGGGAGAACAATGTGTATCACAAGGTTTTACAAAAGTGAATATTGAAAATTATCTTTCCATGTATTTGGAAAAATAAAATACAATTTAAAAAAAAGAATACTGCATATGATTCCCCAATTGAAAGTGATTAAAAGATATGAACAAGTATTTTTCAGATGAAGTAAAATCTATCTGTAGTAATATGAAAAAATGCTCTAAATCACTATTGATTAGATAAATGTAAATTACACAACTGTAAAAACCACCTCAAAAATCATATATTCTGAGAAAGGGTCCATAGGCCTCACCAGACTGCCATGCAGCAGCAGCAATAGCAGTAACAGCAGGTTTAGAAGCCTTATTTTAGGTGAATGTTGTCTTAAGATCTAATGATAAACACACACACATATATGACCCCTGTGAGATAGGTGGTTTAAGTATAATTATACCGACTTTACTGAGCAGAAAACTAAGTCTCAGAATGATAAATTGACTTCTGGTTGTAGTGGAAAGATCATTGAAGTTGTAAGTAAGGGATCTAGGTCTGAATACTGATTCGGCTAGTCCTTAGTTCCTTATTTATAAGTTGAAAAAGTTGAACTAAATTATTTCTTATGCCCCTTCCATCTCAAAATCTTACAAGTTGATTAGATTCCCACAGTGACACAGTGCAATGTGTCAAAAATACTCTTGATGCTTCCCTGGCCTCCAATCCCCATTCAGAAGGCATTTAGCTGAAGTACCTATATATAAAGAGAAATATATACAATTAGAAGCAACAATTTCCTCTCTGACTCCAACTTGATTTCTGTTTCCTGACCAATTAACACTCAATAAACTGAGAAACTATCCTGTAATTAATGAGAAATCTTACAAGATTTAATGATTTAGGCCGAATTGAGCATCATCTTTCAAGGTCTTAAAGATGTTTTATGTTTCATGAAGGCTTGGAAGTAGCTGTTAATTCTTTGTAAACATTCTTTGAAAAGGTAACAGAATTTCTTAATTACAACACCTTTCAAATTAGGCTCAAGGGCCTCTTCAACCTCTTGGTTCCCAAACTTCAAAGATGTCACTTGAATAAGAATTGTGCTTCTAACAACCAGGATCACACGGAGTCAGAGATAGGATTTGAACCCAAGTCTTAATTCCAAGAATAGTACTCTTTATCACCCTTCTCAATTAGACTACATTCTTTTTCAATGTATTTGAGGGAAGAAGAGACTAGAGGAAGGACAGAACAGTTTGGCCTCTACTAATTATTATTCTGGTGTTTTTCCTCTTTTGTGTCCAAGTTTCTGTGCACAAATTTGAAGTCTTCTTGTCAGAGATACTAGAGTGATTTACCATTTCTTTCTTCAACTTATTTTACAGATGAGGAAACTGAGACAGAGTTAAGTGACTTGCCCAAGGTCACATAGCTAGTGTGCTGATTCTAGATGCTAAGTACTCCTGACTTCATGTTTGGTATTTTATCCACTGTGCCATCTACCTGCCCTAATTTGATCTCTATGCCAGGTTAAAATATTAAGAATTGTATCAGACAGGGCATTATGGTGTGTTAGAGTTTTGCAGAAGGTTTGGGTAGTTTCTATTTCTAGGTGGCGTATGTCTAACATTAGAGTTTTCCAATGTCACCAATACTGAAACCAGTATTTAGCAGATTATAGAAATGACATAGTAACTCCTAAAAGTCTTCCTTAATTGGAACTGTTCAGAAATAGAATGGGATGCCTTGAGAGGTTACCCCTTTGGAGAACTTTAAGTAGGGATGGATAGACAGGAAGGTTGGTAGGTAGATAGACTGGTAAATAAGTAGAGGGATAAGTACAAAGGTAAGTAAATATAGCAATAAACTGATAAGGAGATAGATTGATAATAAACGGAAAGACAGACAGACAGATATAGATTGACAAACAGAAAGACAGAGACAGATAGACAGATAGATATAGGTGGATGGATAGACAGACAGACATATACACACAGACATATAAACAGCATTTATTAAGCATACTGTCAAGCTCTGGGAATATAGATATTAGAAAATAAGGAGCTTATATTCTAATCATTTTAATAAAGAAAAATAAAACATAGAAGGGAGTTTAAAAACTAGGGAGCGCTGGAAGGGTAGCAAAATTAGGGAAAAATAAGATATGGGAAAGACAGTTGTTATGGAGGAGGAAAAACAGCTCAGAGAGTGAGTTGAACTGGAAGTGAAATGAGCAGCCTTGCCCACTTGGAAATGCCTCTTTACTTCGGCCTGCTCTCCTGATTGGTCAGTGGGTTCACCATTTCACCAGGGCCCCCAGCCATGCTTGCTTTACTGCCAGACTGACTCAGTCTCTGAACTGTTCCCTACTCTTCCTCACCAAATTAACTCTCAGTTCCTAGAGACTGCTTCTTTACTTGTTAAATCCACTGCAAATGAACTAGGTTGTACTACAAAGCCACAGAGCTCCTATTCAAGTCTTAACTTCCATGTCAGTGAAATGCTCTTATATTTGAGAATTGCTTTACATATATGATATTATTTTATTACCATAACAACCCTGTGAGATAGATGTTATTACAACTCCTATTTTACAGATGGGGAAACTGAATCTCAGAGAAATTAAGTGATTTGTCCAATGGCATAGCTAAGTAAGTGTCTGAATCTGGAAGGTTCAAACCCAATTTTTCTTGACTTCAAATCTAATCCTCTACCTACTGTGTCACTTAGAATCATTGCATTGCTGTTTATGTTTGGTGGTTATGATGGTTTCTCTTCTCAATGCTAACCTACAACATAGATGTGAAGGAGTGGGGTAGGGCGTGGTTACTATCTTTTTAGGAATCTCTTCCAACTAGACCTCTCTTTCCCTCCCCTGGCCTATAAAGCAGGCTGAACTCTTAGTTCCCCTAGGAGATGCTGCAGCAGAATTCCCTCCCAGACAAGCATTATCTTGACACTTTGACACTAGCTTAGTGAGAGGCAAAAGGCTGGCAGCAAGCCCAATCATCAGGCCCATCAGAATCAAACTATATTTTCTGAGCAGCTGTCGATAGAGTGTGCATGAGATTATTATTGTTTGCAGAAGCTTTATTGATCGTGGCTTTTTGAAGCTCAGAAATCTGTTTACGGCCACCTATAAAAATGAACAGCCACTTCTTTTACTGAAGGTTAACACAGTGTGTTTATTTAATTGAATGGAAATAGCTTTGTGTTCTCAGAATGTCATTGTTAATAAATTTTCAAGGGACTCAAGATGTGGTTCATATTTGGGGCTTAGGGACAGTTAAATTGGAGTGTGCGTGTGTGGAGGCCAGGAATAAAAGAAAAAAAAAAAAAACAGTAAGTGGATAAGATTATGGTACAAACTTCTCTTCATGGAGAAATTATCTGTTTGAAGTTGTTCTCTGTCAGTTATGAAGTTCTCTCCCCTGGGAATTCTATCCTTCAAATAGTCCAATGGATTAATCCTCACAGATATTTCAGGTGACACTTTGATGTTTAGTTCATAATCGTTTTATGGTCGAGTCATTTTTGATCAATTTATTGTTCTGACTCTTTGTGATTCCCCTTGGGATTTTCTTGGCAAATATCCTGGAGTGGTTTCCCATTTCTTTCTCTAGCTCATTTTGCAGATGAGGAAACTGAGGCAAACAGGGTTTAATGACTCGTTCAGAGTCACATACCTAGTAAATTACCTGAGGCCAGATTTGAACTCGGAAAATGAATCTCCCTGACTCAAAACCCAATACTTTAACCACTGTGCCACCTAGCTGCACCCCTCTTTTTAAAAAATTTTATTTATTTATAATTTTTTGACAGTATATATGCATGAGTAATTTTTTAAAAACATTATCCCTTGTATTCATTTTTCCAGATTATCTCCTCCCTCCTTCCACTCCCTCCCCTTGATCACAGGCAATCCCATACATTTTACATATGTTACAGTATAACCTAGATACAATATATGTTGTACCCCTCTTTTTAAAATCATATTTTGTTACTTTTATTTCTTTGGGAGGTATTATGATATAATGGGGGGGAGTGCAGAGGAAGGGATGGAGGTAGAATTGACTCCTAAGTCAGAAGACCTGGGTTCAAATCCCATCAAATCTTACTACTTGAGGCCAATCACTTAACTACTTTAAATTCAACTGCTTTTTCTGAAAAAAAAATGAGGGAACTGAAAGAGATGGCTCCTGATATGTCTTATAGCTCTAATTCTGGAATGAGTGAATGAATGAAACATTTCATTAAATGTTTACTATGTGAAAACTTGGAGAAGAAAATGGCATATCACTTTGGTATCTTTGCCACAAAAACCTCAAATGGGTCACAAAGAGTCAGATAGGACTGAAACCACTGACCAGCAAAAATGTATGCCATATTTTCAAGTAAGGCAATGCAAGTTCTTTCCTGCTCTCAAGAAGCTCACATTCTAATGTGGGCAGACTGCACAAAGGGGAAGATTTCAGTTACAAGTTAAATGGAAGATAGATACTAATGTCACTTTTTTTCCCCTTGTCTTTTCCACCAATAGAATCATATCAGTTTCTAATGTTGAATCATCTGGCAGTTCCAAGGACTTTGGTGGCAAAAATAATCCTTACGAGGGGAATTCTCCAGGGAACCATAAATGAATTATCGCTGTTTACCCTGAAGACATAGGGACATATGACAGCCAAGTTACTTGAAGGGCTGTCATTTGGAAAAGAAGGCTTTAGATTTGTTCTTTTTGGTCTCAGAGGGCCAAAAAGGAAAAAAAAGTGGAAGTTGCAAAGTAGAAAATTTAACTTTGATATCAGGAAAAAACAAACTTAGTAACAGTTTGTTAGCCCCAAATGGAATAGGCTGTTAAACACTGAGATAGGTTCCCCTTCATTAGGCATCTTGAAGCAGAAACTGAATGACCACTTGTTTGTATGTAAGGATTCTTTTAGGATATGGATTGAATTAGATATCACTTTCTGTGATATTATGAAATTAAGGAACAGCTGAGTGGTACAGTAAGTAGAGTTCTAAGCCTAGACTTAGGAAGATGAGCTCAAATCTGGTTTCAGACACTTACTAACTGTATGATATTGGGTTAGTCACTTTTCTTCTGTTTACCTCAATTTTCTTATCTATAAAACAGGATAATACTAGCCCTTACCTCTCAAGATTGTTAGGGGAATCAAATAAGATGTTATTTGCAAAGTGCTTAGTGAAATACCTATCACATATATAGTAAGTGCTATATAAATGTTATTATTATGATTTTTTTTATTATTACTATTGTTATTACTATTTTCTATGCTTGATTTTGGTAGCCACGAGTTTCTGCCAATTGTATAATGCCCTTAGATAATTTGATCTCTTCAGTTATCAAGTATGGATAAATCTCTTTTTCTACTTTGTTAAGTTGCAGTAGCATAAGGTTGAGGCAGGGTGAATGTTAGTAGTTGTTTTTTTATTATTATTATTATTATTATTATTGCTAATGCTATTTTCTATGCTTGATTTTGCCAGCCACAACTTTTTGCCAATTGTTTAATATCCTTAGATAATTTGATCTCTTTAAGTGATAAGCATGGACAAATCTTTTTTACACTTTGTTAAGTTGGAGTGGTATAAGGATGAGGGGGAGGATCCCCTCTCCAAAATCATGTTCCTATAGGTTTCAATAGAAAAAAATATACATACTATAATTCTAAACTTCCTGTCTTTCCTAGGATTTAATATTGTGTTCTTTATACATAGTAGTTGCTTTTTACAAAGTTATTGATATGTGATAATGACATTAAAAAGCATAGTACAGTGAGAAACAATGTTTTGTCCTGAGATTTTGTCCTGAGATAATTAAATCCATGCTACCCTTACCACTCAGTATCTTTGTGACAACATCCATGATTGTCTTTGATTGCCTTCTATGGCCACTGATGATCCATTATGATGTAAACTCCTTGGTGATAGAGACTCTTTCACATTAATATATGTATATTTAGTGCTTAGCCCAGTACTTGGTAAATTGTAAGCTCTCAAATGCTTTTCATTCATTCATTCATACATGCTATATGTATTCATTAATTCATTCATTTATGTTATCAATAATAGAACTGTTTCTTCACATTCCTAAAACAGGGCAAAGACAAAAATCATTGCAGGTGAAATTAACACCATAGGAGAAGAAAATGTCTAACTTGATTGATCTCCTTTGTTGGGCTTCTGTTTGCTCTGAATATAGAAGAAAGGAAATTTAAGGCAGAAAATTGGGGAAAGCTCTAGAAATTCTCAGGATTCAAAGAGAAACTCCATGATGTCACATAAAGTCACTTGACTATTTTCCCTTTAAAATGTCAAGTTGGGGCAACTAGGTGGTGCAATGGATAGAGCACCAGCCCTGAAATCAGGAGGACCTGAGTTCAAATCTGATCTCAAACACTTTTTACTTCCTAGCTATATAAACCTAGGTAAGTCACTTAACCCCATTACCTCAGAAAAAAGAATTAAATGTCAAAATGATTTGGAAATATCTGAATTACTAGATTTTTCTCTTTTCCCCCTCTTTTTAAAATTTAGATAAAAATCTGAATGTTCTTTCTTTTTATTTTTCTCTCACATGACACAGTTATAACCAAATTGTTTTCTCGGTTTGTTGGCAATTTGCTATGCTCTTCCAATTTCAACACTTTTCCTAGAAAAATCAAGCTATAGGTTTTGAAACTTACTCTGCAGACTTACATAAAAGAAGTAGGAATGCCTAGACTAGAGGAGCAAAGTCTTAGTGGGGAGTATGATAGCTTGCTGTCTTCATACATCGGAAGAGCTTTCGTGTGGAAAAGAGGAATTAGACTTGTTCTATTTAGCCCCAAAAGGTAAAGTTAGAAGCAAGAATTAGAAGATGAGAAGAAGTAGACTTGGGCTTGATAGAAGAGAAAAAGAAAAAAAATTCTAAAATTCCAGCCATCCAGTAATATAACAGACCACTACAGGAGGGTAAGTGGTTTCCCTCTCACTAGAGGTTGTCAAGTAAAGATTGGATGACCTCTTGCCAGCTCTCCTGTAGAGGAGGTACCTTAGTCAAGGTACAGTTTGGACCTAATAGTTTCTGAGACTACTTGTAATCTGAGATTACTTTTAATCCTAAAATTCTGTGATTGTGATCTTCATATTTTTGAAAGTCTGTGGACTTAAACTTGATTTACTTGGTTCAAGAGATCAGAATAAGTATGACATCATATCTAATGATACTTATTAGATAGATATATCAGAGAGAAAGAATTCTGTTGCATCTAAGAAAAAAATTTTTAAGTTACAGGTATCCAAAAGTAGGTGGTTCATTGTAAACTCGTAATCAATAACTTCTTTGTAAAGAGGCTGAATGATCAACTGTTGTTAAATATTACTTTAAATTCTAGCCCTAAGATTCTATGATTCTTAGTTCAGAAGATACTATCCAAATATGAAAGATTGATTCTAAAGATTCAATTGCAATTCAATTAAATTAAAGTTTAAATGTTATTTCTCTTAAATTTAAGTGAAAGTCCCAAATTGTATTCCTTCCTTCCTTCCTTCAGTACTTCCTTTCTTCTTTCCTTCTTTCTTTCCCTTCTTTGTCCCTCTTTCCTTTCTTTCCTTGCTCCTTTCTTCCCTTCCTCGCTTTATCTCTTCCCTCCTTCCTTCCTTCCTTTTTTCCTTCTTTCCTTCCTCCCTCTCACTTTGTCTATTTCTTTCTGTAATTCTATCTGTCAGTTTCTGTGTCTTTGTGTCTCTGTGTCTCTGCTCTACTCAAACCCTCACTAAGCAATCATGAAAAGAGGTTGGGAAATATGTCCTTCCTTCATCTCAGAGAAGAAATATGGGAAGGGAGAAATAAAATTGAGGGCCCAATTGCATAATAGGCCGGTTTACTAAGTATTAACACAGAATCACAGACAATTTAATTTGTTCTTTTTTCTAAATGTGGGAACTGAAGCCTTGAGAGACTAAATGACTTAGTCAAGGTGACATAGCTAATAAGCGTTAGCATTACTATTCCATCTTTATTTCTTTGACTCCAAGTTTGGGGATCTTTCTATTCCACTCCACAGCTTTCCAGTCACTCAAGTTGAACTAATAAGAAATATTTCCTATTCCTTTATTAAAAGAAAAATAGTGAGAGGCAAAAATCAAAAAAGGTCAGGCAAGTTTTTAGAGAGAACATTATAAATGAAGAACATTATTCCTTGTCAATTAGCTCTACTTTTTATAGATGCTTAAACTATTAAATAAAACCTTAAGAGAGATGTGAGTTTTTAGTGTTCTCTGGGAAGTTGTTCTTGATATTAAATTAAATGAGTACTGTGCATTGTAGAGCCCCCACCAGATGTACTCCCTCTGGCAAATGTCTTCCTTTACCAGATGCAACCTAGTTAGAGGTGAAATGAAATCACAGAAGTGGATCCCCCCCTCAAAGTTAGGTCATATTGGCACATTCAGATGAGATGTAAGTTCTTTTTTCAGAAAAGCCTAGAGATAACAGCAAGCTCTACACAGTGTTTAACACTATAGCTGACCACATCTGTAGTCAGTTACTTTTTCTAGTATGAGCAGGATACTTACTGATGGGCTCAAAATCATATTTTTGAGACTCACATGAGCCAGTTATTTTGCAAACACGTACCATATTCCTGACTTTAATCAGGTACCTTATAGATGATTGTAGGTTGGTGTTTAGAAGGGAATCCAAGACAGTGAATATAAATATACCTCAATTTGATTTCTACACATCCAGTGTGACTTTGGCCAAATGGCTTTATCTTTCTGGGTCTCAGTCTTCTTTTCTAAAATATTAGGATTAGATTAGATGACTTCTCATTTCCCTTCCATCTCTAATCCTTTGATACCGAGAACTCTAACTCAAAACCCTTATTGATTTTAGGGTCATGAATGTTCTTTTCTCTATAGAACAATTAGCACTTTGAAAATTGTTAATGTTCATGTTAATTCCACTCCTCTGAAGTTGTTTTTCCATCCACCAAGATTACATAAGAAAAAATTTGTCAAGTCAGAACTTAAGACAATAATCAGCATTAATCAGACTGCACTCCCTTTCTTGTAGCCAGAAGACAGATAGAATATAACACCTATATAAAAAGGGAAGGGGAAGAGAAAAAAACCTATTCCATACACCAGACACTGCATTAAGAATTTTTACAATGATCGTATTTGATCCTTCCAATAATCTTGTGAGGTAGGGTGCTATTAGGATCCTCATTTTATAGTTGAGGGAACTGAGGCAGATAAAGTTTAAGTGACCTCAGGGGTCACACAGCTAGAAGTATCTGAGGTCATATATGAACTCATATCTTTCTGAAATCAGATATAGTAAGTGCCCTATTTACTGTGCCACCTCATAACTCTACCTACCACTCCCTTATACTCAAAAAGACTTTCATCAACTACTCTCCCCCGCTTTCTGTATATATAGATATCTTAGTTTATTTATGTCTGGATATGCATATGTATACATGTATAGAAAAAAAGAGAGACACATATTATATACACATAATACTTATGTACACATACATATCACATACAAATATATATAGATACGCATATAAGTGACATGTATATGAGTACATACATATTTATGAAGTGTTAATACATAGATCTCTATATAGATTTTATATATGAACTTTAATATTTACATATAAATATATCTATAATCTGAATTTTAAAGTTCATATATTTTTGTGTATAATTTATTTTGACTTCTTGACATAAAATTAAAAAATAAACACCAATAAACATGTAGTCTAAATGACAGAAGATGTAGAAAAGTTGCATCAAAATCCTTAGTTACACCAATTGGCCTAAACTTCATAGTATGTTATATTGCGAAAGCTTTATTTCAGTGGACATGTAAATATCTCATGAAATTGCCAAAACCTGAAAATTCACTGTATTTTAAATTTATTTTTAAAAACTATAAAGTTATTCTTTAGTATATATTTTCTGTATTTCCCCATTTTTTGTTTTTGAAAGGTAATTGGAATTAAGTGACTTTCCCAAGGTCACCCTGCTAGTAAGTATATTAAGTATCTAAATCTGGATGTGAACTCAGGTCTTCCTGACTGCAAGACCAGTGCTTTCTTTGCAGCACCATCTAGCTGTTCCTCCTGTTGATCTTCATTACTAAAATTTATTTGCATTAAAATTAAAGCTGAATTTCACAAAGGTGTAACAGATCCTCAAGCTTCTATATTTTGTTAAAAAATAATGACACTTGGCAACCATGTATCTATCACTTTTTTTGGAAGGCTTTCAAAAAAAAAGTTTCCTAAGTATTAGTTGAATATTACACATACACACATTGTTGCAGGGAGAGACATTAGACATTATTTTCTCTACAATTTGTATTTACCCAACAGTTTTCTCAGAAGGAGTTCAGAAATTTCATTGAATGGATGTCATTTATCCTTACTACCTCCTTGGGAGGAGGGAAAGGCCAATATATTTGCTTTATGGATGAAGGAGTGTGATCTCTGAAAATATAAAACCCTATAGCGTAAGAATTGTGTTACCTCAATACTTAACAACATAATAGATATTAAATAAATGTGAATTATATAATTTTCCTGTATTTCCAAAGAACTCCTGGGAAATCTAAGAATAGAAATTATATACCTGTCTATCAGTAAAAGTCTCTGGAAGACTTGGGGATTACTATAAAGTTTTTAATAAGAAATATCTGACAGGATGTTCGAGTACTAATCTATTATCCCATTAAATTTTACTTATATTGTTTGTTTTTTACTTCATCTTCAATTCTGAATGCATTCCACTCTGCATGCACCCCATCCTCATCCAATGAACCATCCCATGTAGCAAAAAGTATTTTTTAAAATGTAAGATAAGTAAATTGTGACCATTTCTTGGGTCATATACACATATTCTCTATCTGGTTCTGGCCAAGCACATAGAAGCTTGGAGGGAGGGGAAGCTGATTATAACCATATGGTGAGCCATTGCTGAAACAGTACAAAAGAGAGGGGAAAAACACAAGTTGAATTGCCAGAAATGTTGTAAATATTTACTATATGTCAGATACAGTTCAGCAAAAGTAATATATTAGCCCAGTTGCAAAGATTATTCAGTGCTCTATCAATTGTAAAAAGAAGGGAAAGAAGTATATTTTCTCCTTTCATCTTTGGTAGCCTTATGAATTTTGGGGAAAAAAAGATATATATTCCCTAGGTGGTGATTCTGTCTCCCCTACTACCTAATACAATTTTCTTAATCCTTAGGTGAATTTAAGGTTCGCTTAGTTGTTTTTTTTTTTTTTTTGAGCAGAATAGTTATACTATATATTAAATGAGTTATATTATATATTAAATATATTAAATGTATTAAATGCCTGAAGGCATATGATGATTTCAAACATTATGTTCCTATAGAACACTAGAAGTAAAACATACTTGAAATGATGGGAGAGATTCCTCTGTTTGTGATAATTTAGACTGTACTAAAAACAATCTTTTACATGTAATATATGTTCGTACAAATGTTTCTTGGTCAATTTATTCAAATTAAAGATGGTGTGCCATGTATATGGAAATGTTCCTTACTTTTGGCTGTCAAGTTTAAACTAAACATTTTAAAACTTGATGGATCTGTGAGGATTTTTTTGTTTTTTGTTTGTTTTTTGAAAGGGGTAGTTTTAGCCATGATGCTATTAGGGAGGGAAGATGAGTTAAATTTCTAGTAGGAAATCAGATAATTTCCTGATGGTGAAAAATCACTAAGGGAGGATTTGGAATTTCCTTCCCTTTATATCTTTGAAAACAGGGAGTTGATTATTTGTATCTTACTGGGAACCCAAGGGAATGACCTGTATGATTTTCCAGAGACCTATTAATTGTTTATCTTCAGTGAGATGTCACAGAAAAGGCATTGAACTTGGTTGGAGGCAGAGAAATTTCCTTCTGCTTTTGCCACTGACTATGTATCACTAGGCACTAAATAAAGTCTGAACCTCAATTTCCTCACTTGTAAAATGAAGAGGTTAAACTGGATAACATCTAGGTCTTTCATTTCTACACCCCTATGTGTTTCACACTTTCATTTCTTAACCCTGAGATTTTAAAACTAGTTGAACAACTGTGCCCAAAGAGAGAGGATTAATGATTCTGTGTCAACCTGGATTTGAGTTCTTTGGTAGAATGAAATAGGATTCTGTCCTTCCCTCTCCTGTTCTTCATTTTTTTTTATTATTCTTGGATGAAGATATAGAAAGCATGCTTAGCATTTGCAAATGACAAATCCATGAGGGATAGCTAATATGGTAAATGATGAAATGAGGATTTGAAGCAATCTTGACAAACATGGAGGTTGGGCCAAAATAAACAAGATGAAATTTAATGGGGATAAATTTAAAATCTGGAATTAATTTTTGAAACCAATTATAGAAGTAAGGGATGGTAGACCTGCTATGGCAGCTTCATTTGAAGAAAATCTAGAAGTTTTGTTTTTTTTATAAGCAAATATAATTTGGAACAATAAAGAAAAATGATCTGATGCTACAGTGATAAAAGTAGATAGGATTGGCGATTAGAAGTAAGAAAGAATCCAAATGATCTCTAAACTAGCAAGATTATGTATAGAGTATTGTTTTTCAATTTTGGCCACTACTCTTTGAGAGTGACAGTGACAAACTGAAGCACAGCCATAAAAAGGCAGGTAGAATTGTGAATTGATACAGAAATCATGACATACAATGAAAAGATAAGAGAAGTGGAATGTTTAGCTTGGAGAAAGGAAGAAGACTTGGGCAAGACATGACTTTTTAAAAAATCAGTGATAACCTTAACCTGTTTTTGTGAATAAGATATTTAGAAATGTAGGAGAGATTTAGAAGACGGGATTTTTCCAAATGTATTTATTAAGGCTTATCCTGTAGAAAAGGGAATAGATTTCTCTGTTCTTCCAAAAGAGAGAATGTGTTAATTGAACATCAGGTGAAAGGGAGACTAGTCTAGGCTCAGCATAAGAAAGAATTTTCTGACAACTAGAGCTCATTAATAATGGAACATTAAATAAGTTTCTCATCACTGAATGATTAGATAACCATCTGACAGGGATTCCTGAATTCACCAACGGTAAATATATAAGAACCCTTCCAACTTTAAAATGTGATGATTCTATCTTTAAAAGATTTAAACATCTAGTTTGATGATCATTCCCAAAATTTTTAAACATAAATAATTCAGTCTTAAAGTAAGGTAATACAAATTAACAAAACACTTATTTTGAAAGTAGAATAAAGTAACACTTACTTCCCCTTTTCTAGAATTCTAAAATGCTAGAAATTTTTGATCAACTTTAGATGACTATGCTTGAAATTTGGATGTTTGTTGAAAAAATTCTATTTCAATAGTAGATAAGACTACAGAGCCCAAAGCCCTAAACTGCATGTTGATTTGAAAAAAAAAATGACTATATTTTCCAGGATGGCTTGAGTGACATGTGCTTATTTATTGAACAGACAGTTAAATAGTCAGAGTAATCACTGTTCCATTTCACAACTCCAAGTATTTTCATAGGTTGTCCCCATGTCTAGAATATTCTTTTCTTCAGATACCTCCTAGTTACTCTGGCTTTTTTCAAGACCTCAACTAAAATCCTCCCCTCTACTAGAAGTCTTTCTTCATCCCCTTTCATTTTAGTGTCTTTCTTCTGGTAATTACTTCCTATTCATCCTGAATCTAGCTTGTTGTACATGGTCTTTTGAATGGTCTATCTTCTTTTGAACTGAGATCTCTGTGAACAGAGATTGACCTTTGTCTTTCTTTGTAAACTTAGAAATTTGCACATAACAGGTGTTTAATAAATGGTGACTGGCTAACTAACCAACTATATACAAATATTCAAGGGAAATATATAGATTAATTTAATATATTTCTGTATTCAAGATGTTTATTCAAACAATATTTATTAATTCTCTATGAAATCAGTAATTATTAAAAGTATACTTAGATTCACAAAGAACAAGTCATGTCAAATAGTTTTTTAAATAGGGTTACTAGCTCAGTAGATCAGGAAGATGGAATAATCATAATATATTTTACTTTTAGAAATCAGTGATAACTTTAACCTGGTTTTGTGACTGAGATATTTAGAAATGAGGGAGAGATCCTGTTGACAAATTATAACACAAAGGTCAAATCTAGCCTATCTTTTTATTTAAACATGTAAGATAAGAATATTTTAAAGTAATGTTTTTTTGTACTTGAATTTTTTTAGCTTTCTGAGTGTTTAAAACATGCAGCAATGCAGCTTTGGCTCTTAAATTATAATTTGCTGACCCCCTAGACTGGATAATACTTAAATAGATCCAAAACTGATTAAATTAATGCAATCAAATGATAACGACCAATGGACCAATATCAAATTGGATAGGTACCTCTAGTAGAACATCTCAGAGTTGTGTGATTGACTTTATTCAGTTCAACTTTTTTATCAATAATTTGGCTACTAAAAGTATAAATGACCTGCTTATTATATATAACAATGGAACAGATATGAAAAGAACTAACAGTTTGGATGAATGTAAGTATCTAGAAAGATTTTGATAGAATAGAGCAGAAATTGGCAAACTATGGCTGATAGGCCAAATCCAACTTGCAGCCTATTTTTGTACAGAATAGGTAAAATTAATTTTTGGCATATGAATTGTACTAATTGTCTGGTGAACAAAATTTGGTTCTTGGGTTGTAGTGTACCAGCCCCTGGACTAGAAATTAATTAGCTGAAACTAATCATAAGAAGTATAATTGTAAAAGTGTAAAGTTTTATACTTTTGTTTAAAAAATTAGCTATACAAGCAAAGGACATGAAAGGCATAAATATATGATGTTTTCTGTGAAAATAAATAAAAAAATATATATATATATGATTTAAGAACATTTGCAAGCTTAATATGGATCAATAAAGTGACATGGCTGACAAATAAACAAAAGAAATCTTAGGCTGTAGTAATAGCAACCTTTTATCAACAGCAAAGGAGGTGATGATCTTGTTCAATTCTGTCCTGATAAGAGTATATCAACAGGACTGTCTTCAGAACTGAGCATTATATATTAGAAAGGCAGAAGTGATCATAGGTTAACAAATTTAAAACCAAAAGAGACCTTAGAAATAAATTAGTCAAAGCCCTTACTTTGTTGTTTTTCAGTCATTTTCAGTCATGTCTGGCTCTTTGTTATGCTATTAGGGGTTTTCTTGGCAAGAATCCTAGAGTGATTTGCCATTTCTCAGGAAACTGAGTTAAATAAGGTTAAGTGACTTCCCAAGGGTCATATAGCTAGTCAGTATCTGAGGCTAGCTTTGAATTCAGGAAGATGAGTCTTCCTAACTCCAGGCCTGACACTTGATCACTGTGCCACCTAGCTTCCCTTTACTTTACAGAAGGGACAAATGAGGCCCAGAAATATTAAATTAGGTTCCCAAGTTTAGACAGTTATGAATTGTAGAACCAGTATTTTAAATCTAAGTTCCCTGACATCTACATTATAACATGCTATCTGCCTGGAGAAGGTTCAGAAGAAGTGGCTGGGATAATAACTATCCCAAAGACGACCATGCTTTATGGTCACATAGCTATTATATCTCATATACAATCCTTCCTGACTCCAAAGCCATTGATCCATTGTCTTTTTCTGAATTTTACAGTATAAAGTGAAACATTTGGTTGAATTCCCTTCATAATTCAGTGGGAAAGAAAATCAGCAGAACATGGTATAATGTTGATGAATGTTTGCCATTGAATAATGAAAAGAATTCAAGAATTTGGGATTAGTTTAGTGATTTTTGAATGTTCCAACTTCTCTGAGAGTCTGTTTTATCTTCTGTAAAATAGAGATAAAAGACTTGGACTATCTACCTACTATAATTTTGGTTAAGGCTCAAAGCAGATGATATAGATAGTCGTGCTTGGTCAACTTTAAAGTATTGGATAATTGAAAACTATTATGAATATAGAAACTGATTAAATGTATGTGTGTGAAGTGAGAAAGACAAGATCTAAGAATAAACTGAATATTTCAAACATGAGTCCTTTGGGCTTCATAGGATGCTACTGTCAGAAACATTAAGCAGAAGAGATTTGAGAAGAACCAAGTAACAATGAAATTTATCATAGTTAAAATCTTGGCCCTTTGATCCATAACTATATTTGGCTTAGTTATCAAAGATAAAGAGAATGGCTCCTTCCAGCTGCCTCAGTTAAAGCAAGAGACCAAGTGTAAGAGAAATCAGGAAGCAGCTTAACAAAAAAATGGAAATTCTTTTACAACATGCGGATTCTTCTATTTCTGGCCATTTATTCATTCATTCAACATTAAATCAACAAATATTTTATAAATGATACTCTGCCCATGGCATAGACATAGGTGCTTTAATCTGTTTCCCCTTATATTTCACACACACACACACACACACACACACACACACACACACACACACACACACACAGAGTTCTTAATGTTATGAAGCTTATATCCTATTTTAGGGGGAAAATATGTACACCAATAAATAAATACAAAATAATATGGAAGTGGAGGGGGACACTGAAAGAACTTATTTTTTTCTGTGAGATTAATTTAAAGAGGCAATATGTCTTAGGACTTGGAGACAGACAACATGTGCAAAGAAACAAAGTGAAGACATGCAATATCATGCCTGGGAAACTCAGTACTATGTTCCATTTGTGCACTAAAATATAGACTATACAAAGGGGGAGTGATGTATGATCATCCTGGCAACATTGGGATGCTTGTCATATAATGCACAACCTAGATGACACAGGCAAGTGAGAAATGGGCTGAAAGATTCTAAGATTGTATCGAAAGACCTTTTTTTGCACTAGTAACGTAGGGATGACAATATAAAAATCTTTATAAGGAATAGTAGAGAAATAAATGAACATGCAAGAAAAGAAGGGCTTTCTGCTATTATGGTCAATTCAAGATCCCAAAGCCAGAAAGCCCAGCTCCCCAGTGAGCTTCTGTTCTTCCACAGCTTGATGTATGCACATGACAGTCCACTGAGGAGATAATGTTAAGGAAAGAAATGATTAGAAGTAATTTGCTAAGGGACTAGAGTTGCATTTTGAGCTGTCAACAAGTAATGAAGCAAGAATGTCAATTGGCAGGTGAATCAAAGCCTGGGCAGTAGGTGGGGAGGAAGCATCCTGCTCCACGGAAATTGAGTGCTTTTTAATTGAAGCTTCTGATAAGACAAACAGAGAAAGTTTGCAAGAGTTGGAGACTGCTAGGAAAGAAAACTTTTCCCTGATTGGAAAGAGAGAAGTGGAGGGGAAGTTTCCAATGAAAGCCAAGTGGAGAACTAGGGCTATTCCCTTCAAATAGGGTTTCTTAAGTCTTAAACTTACGCACCAGTCTTAATAATGACCTTGGACATAGGCGATGTGTTTTGATTGAATATATATACATATATACATATATATATATGCATATATATATATATATATTTGTTACAAGGATTTTGTTTTTCTTTTATTTTCTATTGTGGGTCAGAGGTGGAGAGAACAAACATTTGTTAATTAAAAAGTTTTAAGAAAAAAAATGTATGTTTCTTTCATCCTTGCTTTTTGATTAATTAGGGTGTGGGAACCTGAGAGAACTTAATATTTAATTGGTCACATAGAAATAGGAGAGACCCTGACTTGGATAGAGGCATCCAGTCATGACTCAACTTCCCAAAGCAATGAGCTCTGTTTGAAATAATTCTCTAGAACATATCTGAACATTGCCTCAATCAAAATATGGATCTATTATATGCAAATGGATATAAGAAAATTAGGATCAGACAGATAATGGTTGCTGAATTTCCTTTGAAAAGCTTCTGCTCTGTTTGGTGATAGGAAACAAGCACATTCCTCTGTGGAGACTCTCAATGGCCTTAGAGTGGCAAACATGCTAGATGGAAGACCATTTGGGCAGTAGTGAATCTCAAAGCTTCTCCTTATTTTATTTTGCAATAGCCATCTTTTGGTGGCAAGAAAAGGCTTTTTATTTACTTATTTGGATCTTTGAATGTATTACAATTTGGCTTCAGGTATGGGATATAATATTTGACAGATGCAGACTGCAGTCCAAAATGTGTGTGTGCGTGAATATGTATATTTATATCTATGTATGCATGTGTATGTATTTCTACATGTGAATATATGTGTGTACACACAGCTACACATACACATAGTATAAGGGACAGTTAGGTGCTACCGTGGATGGAATGTAGGGCCTGGAGTCAGTTACAAAAATTCATCTCTGTAAGTTCAAATCTGTCCTCAGACACTGGGTGACCCTAGGCAAGTTACTTAATTCTATTTACCTCACTTCCTCCTCTGTAAGATGAGTTGGAGACAGAAATGACACACCACTCCAGTATCTTTGCCAAGAAAGCCCCAAATAGAGTTCTCCAAAGTCAGAAACTATTTTAAAAATGACCAGCACAACAAGGAATATGTTTAGATTCAGGACAGTAAAGTGTTAATTCAGAATTGTGCTTTCTAAAACAGAACCACATGTGAGAAGCCATTAGTGGTTTCCTTAACCCTACTTGTAACATGGAGATATCTATGAAAATTGAATTTGCATCCCTTTTGTTTCAGTGTCTACTTAAGTGACCACCAAGATCATGTCAGATTGACATAACATCTTGTTATGACTGTAGCCTCCTTCAAGACAATGAAAAGGAACAACTACTTAAGGAAACAGGATATGGATTTCATCTTAATGAATGGAAAGAGGTTTTCATTGTACCCTGAGCTACACCACAGAGCTTAAAATGGAAGCTAAACCACAAAGTTAATTTTTTTTGGGTGAAGTTTCCCCTTAGATTTCAAGGAATAGAATCGGCATAGAAAATACACTGTGAAATTACCTTTTTCTATGTAAATCAAACTAACACAGCAACCTGAGTCCTGAACCAGTAGTTTGGAGAACTGAGTTTTTAAGCCTATATCTGCTATATATGTCTCATTAATTAATTCACTTAATCTCTTTATATGTATAAATCACTTCCCCCCAGATTTAGAACACCACTATAGTCTTAGAGAATTTCCAGGGATATTGAAGGATTAAGTAATTTCTTCAGGACCATTTACCTA
Source organism: Sminthopsis crassicaudata (assembly GCF_048593235.1). NCBI lineage: Eukaryota > Metazoa > Chordata > Mammalia > Dasyuromorphia > Dasyuridae > Sminthopsis > Sminthopsis crassicaudata. Next base: position 308,194,196 of record NC_133618.1, on the reverse strand, counting down.
GAATGATTCAAAAGCAAGACTTGAACCCAAGTCTCCAATCAATCAATAAACATTTATTAAGCAAACTGTAGATCAAACACTATGTTCAGCTCTGAGGAACAGAAATATAAACCAAAAGGAAGATAGTGTTCATATTCTTATTTAAATTTTTATTCTAATGGCAGAAGATTACTCAGACCTAGAGCAGAATGAAATCAACTAGTTTGGGCATAAACTCCTTAAAAGAAAGGTTCTTGGATAATCCATCCAATCAGAAGGATAGGCCAAAGGGACCTAGTATATGAATTTCAGGACTGGAGTGAGCTTCCAGCATGAAGAGGGTGCTAGTGAATGGTAAAAGGAATAGAGTGAATCCTATATATACCTACATAGGTAAATACATACAGATACATATACAAATATATTTCATATGTAAATAGTAGCAATGTTGAAGAAAATATTAATATTGTGTTCTGAATTTAAGGCATAATTCCTTTGAAACATTTTTTGTTAATTTAATATTTTAAATATAGACATTGCTGGCCTAGACATAGAAGTGTCCAAAATAATGTGGTATTTCTCCTAATGTTTTTGGACATCAAAAAAAAGATAAAAGATAATTTTTATTGGAATCTTGGAAAAGATTTTATAATTTGAGGTTAATAATTTACTTCAAAAAATAGGATAATAGCCATTTGATAACTACTCAGTTCCTCTTAAAAATGAAAGACTCACCTTTCCAGAGGTCAATATCTCAAGTCTTTCTGAATGAGAAAGAGAGAACTTTCCTTTGAATGGAGAAGAATACATTGCCATTTGGGGATTCACTCCCCACTTCTGAGTTTGAGAAAGCAAGATAAGAAGGTAGGTATCTTTTGATCAAGGTTTTGGTTTGTACCTTTAATTCATTTTCCTTAGAAAAGCTTTTTGTTATTTATAATCTTTGGAACAGGAAAGAGTTTTTAGACTAGAGAAAATATTATTTCTTAATATTCCATTTAAACCAAAGGTTCTTAATATGCTATCAAATAATCTGTATATTTATAATGTGTTTATGTTCATGTATGTACACATACATGCATGTATGTTAGATGAAAAGTTGTGTACAAATAACATTTTTAAAAAACCATTAAGAGTTTTGGAACACCCTATATATGCATGTATGTATTTAAAATATGACCAGAAATTATTTTATTTTGTCTTTGAATCTCCATTGTCTAGCATCATGCCTGGATCATAGATTGGCTTAATATATTCTCAATAGATAATTGATTTAGCTTAATAGATTCTTGTTGATTGATTGATAACACTTATGTGTGTAAAATAAATTCCTCTAGCCTTCAAATCTAGTGTATTCCTTACTATATAAGTCTATTTTCCATCTATGATCAATGAAAGGACAATCCCTGTGTTCAGCCTATTCCTTAAATTTGAGGAGATATTCTTCCTAAAATTCTATTATGTGACTTAGCAACTGTTTCAGGTTCTGTGATCTAAATCCAGGTCCAATGAAAATTAATTTTCACTCAATGATAAGGAATATATATTCAGTTTTATAAGTAACATTTTTCTTAATGGAGAATGAAGAGCTCATTCCAGAATCTTCTTATAAGAAGGGTTCCCAAACCCTCCATCTCTTCATATCCCAACCCCATTGAATTCTTCTGGTATCCTTCATCAGGTCCCCCTGTACCAATTGTCTTTCCTCCTACCCTCATTCCCCTCCCTCATTTTTTTAGGTTCCTTTTTGTATTGTCTTCCCCTTTATATTGTTAGATTCTTAAGATCAAAGTCTGTCTTTGTTGTTGTTGTTGTTGTTTTTCCAGTGCTTAGTGTATAATAGACATTTAATAATTTTATTAATGAATTGTGCTTATGTATACGCATAAGTTTATAGAATAATCAAGCAATAAGAATTTGTTAAGTACTTATTAGATGTCAGACACTATTCTGAAAGCTAATAAAAGAGAGTCCTTGTTCTTAAGGAGGTTTATTTACTATATATCCAAAATAAAAGAAGGTTATTCTTAGGAATAAAGGCCTCCTTTAAAAAAGTACAACTTGAACTGAGTTTTGAAGGAAGCCATGAATTTTAAAAAATTTTTCTTTATTTTTTAATTAAAGCTTTTTATTTTCAAAATATATACATGGATATTTTTTGACATTGACCTCTAAAAAAACCTGTGTTCTTATTTTTCCCTCCCTTCCCCCAAACCCTCTCCCAGTCACCAAGTGATCAAATATATGTTAAATATGTGCAATTCCTCTATACATATTTCCACAAATATAATGTTGAACAAGAAAAAATCAGATCAAAAAGGGAAAAAAAAATAGATGCAAGCAAACAATAATAAAAAGAGTGAAAATACTATGTTTTGCCCACATTCAGTTCCCACTGTCTCCTCTCTGGGTGCAGATGGGGAAGCCATGAATTCTAAGAGACCTAAATCATATGGGAGAGCATTCCAAGCATGGAGGACACCTTTGAAGAAGATGGCATGAAGATGAAAGATGGAGTATGGTTAGTGAGAAACAGTTAAGTAGGTTAATATGACTGGGTACAGGAGAGTAATATGTTAGAAGACAGAAAGATAAGCAAGGCTCCTAAATGCCACATATTTGATTTTAGAGGTAACAGGAAGCTATTGAGTAACTTTTTGAGGAGCTGAATAATATGGTCAGACCCAAAGTAGGAAAATAATCTTAGCAGCTATATACAGAATAGATCTAAGAGGGGAGAATCTTGGGTGACAGAATAGTTAGGTATTTTATTTGTCTAAATGAGAGGTGATGAGGGCTTGTACTAGTTAGGATGGTGGCTACACATAATAAGTACGTAATAGTAGTAGCTACTGGTGCAGTGAGCCAGGAGTCAAGAAGACTTGAGTTCTAATATAACTCACGCTTAATAGCCTTTGGGCAAATCATGTAACTTCTGTTATACATAAGAGGAATAGTATCTATTTTTAGGCTTGTTTTGAGGATCAAGTGAGATAATATTCTTAACATGCTTCACACGTGCCTGGCACAATAGTAAGCTCTTGGAAAATGCATATTCCTTTTTTTCTTAATAAACATGTATAGGCTGATTAGACAACTCTTTCTGACTTTGAGCCAAAAAGTCTACTACATCATGTTGTTTTTTCACCTGAAACTATATCTACGTGTCTCTATCTACATATTTATATATCCATGTACATTCATAGATATAGTCTGCAATATTTCAAGGATTTGTGATTTCACTGATAGAGGTACTTCTTTCCTAAATACAGGTCACACCATCTATAAAATGAGGAATTTGGACTACTTAGCCTCTGATGTTCTTTTCAACTCTAAATCTATGATCCTTTCATTGCCTATATCACTTAATGATCTCATTTTGGTATTGCTTTTTTAAACAGTTTCATTAGTGTCTTTTGTTTCCTTTAAATTTTGTCCCTCTTTTGTTCTTCTCAGAAAGCAATTGTTTGTAACAAAGAAAACTTTTAAAAAGAAAAAGAGGAAAAAAATCACCAAAAATAATCCATACATTGAAAAAAATGGACATTACATGCAATGTTCTACATCCATGGGTTACTTCTCTTACCCCATCTTTGCAAAGGAGGGAGGGATGTTTTTTATTTAACTATTTCAGAATTATTGTGGTCATTCTCAAAGTAGTTTACCTGGAGGTGAACCTTCCCAAAATTAGGGCCAACCAGAATGGAAGGATTTTCATCCCATTAAAAATAAGGACTATCTTTGGAAATCTTTCAATTTTTTTTAGAATCTTCCAGAGGTTGTGTCATGTGTGTGTGTGTGTGTGTGTTTGTGTGTGTAATAATTTTTGTGTAAGTGAATTCTAGCCTTTTAATCATCATTGGGTTTTGGCCCTGTTAATTTTAGAGGAGGGAATGTTTATATTGCATAGTGAAACATGTGCTTAGTCCTTGATAGACAAAAATGACTTCAGTCAGGGGCTAGTTCCAGTTAAAGCAGCAGCAACAACAACAACAACAAAGCCCTCTTTATTAATGTATGGATTTTCTGTCACTGGGACTTGTCTCATCAGGACTGTCTCGCTTAGATTGTTTCAAATAAAGCATAGCTTATCATCTGTTCCAGTTTCAAAGGATTTAATGACCAGCTGGCTAAAAGGAAAGTTAACAAGAAAAAGTTGTCTATTGCTAATATACACCATAGTTCTGGTTCTAATAAAAAAAGCTAATTGTTCTGTGTTTATTTTATAATCGAATTTTACTGACAGGAAATGAAGACTGGGATTTAAGCCTGCAGTACTTGAAAAACCATAGCTGAAAAGGGTCCCTCTGCTTGCCAGCTGTGTGTGTGTGTGTGTGTGTGTGTATGTGTGTGCATGCATATGCATGGATGTATGTGTAGTATACTTGTGTGTGTATGCACCTGTGTCTGTGCCCATGTTTACATTGTGTTAAACAACATTTTTTAAAGAGATAATGAACATTTGAGCTAGCTAGTTTGTGTACCTAAAAATGGAAACCACGGAACTTCTTCACTTCTCCTACCTGCCCCGCCCCCAGCCGATAATCATAGAATGACACAGTTTGTTGTGACTTTCCGTCTCTTGTTGACTGGGCCTATGCTCACAGTGATTACCTTGGTATTTGGTGCTGTTCATGTACAATGCATGGGAACAAGGTTTTGAAAAATAGAATGGCATTTCCCAGTTGCTTTCATGCTGTTATTTTTTCTGCAAGGCACATCCCGACTCCTTTTGTGTTTCCACAGATTTGATTCCAAGGGACGTTGAGAAATCCAGCACCTTTATACCACCCACAAAAGGGAGCTTTATACATTCTGTTATATATAGAAAGCATGTGGGTGGGTATGTGTATGTGTGTGTGATAAAATGGTTCAATTGACATTATACTTGCAATACAAACTACTCTAACCACTGATTATATGAGTGCCAAGTTCATGAATCATTAAATTATGAAGTTAAAGTAGAAATCTGAAAAAAAAAAAATAGAAGGGAACTAAGTGACCTTGGTCATTGAAAATGGAAAACAGGCCTTTTTGGTTCTATAGTATCCACTTTAGTACTATGTAAATACAAATCAAATAGCTTTTAACCAAAAGCTATTTTTCAATCTTTCTCTCCCTGCCCCCAGCGACCCACACTGGATTTACTTGCTTCTATACCCTTGACCTCCACCACTTTAATAATTCAATTGCCTCTATCCGTAAACCTACCATGGGTTCAAGGATGGATGGTTCCCACTCATTTCAAATTAATAACTAGTCTTATCAAGGAAAAATAATCAAAGAAACAAACAAGACAATGTGATTTCTGGGTTAATAAACTTTCTGATATCCCTTGTCCAGGTCTCCAGCTATTGAAATCCCATATCCTCAGGGGATATAGCCAGTGGCCTTGAGGTTGGTTTATGTTCATATCTATGTTATCCTTGATTCATAGGGTGAGTAGAGGAACTCACAAAAGAGTTGCTATCAAACAGATGAATCAGTGTAAACTCAGACTACGATGCTAAGCAAAGAAGAGTCAGGAATTTAGCAGGAACTTAAGTCTAAGAGTTAGAAAAAGAATAACTTGCAAAGGCTGATATATGATTATTGTTCCCTCAATTAGATTGCTGTCAGCTGTTATGCATTGATTTCCTTTTGCAATGTGTTGTATGCTCAGAAGCTCTCATTTCCCTATTTTGTCCTTTATTTTTCAAAACATAAATGATATTAATTTGATGAATTCTCCACGAACAGTTCCATAGACAATGCTTTGTTGAGAGATAGAAGGAACCTGAAAATTATGTCTCCCACCCTTTATGGTTTTCAGATAATGAAACTGAAGCCCTAAAAGATAAAAATAGGTTGCCCAAAACAATAGAGGTAATAAGTGTCAGAGATGAGATTTAAATCCAAGTTCTCATACTACAAAGCCAATGAGTGTTCTTTCTCTTCTACCTAGCTGTCCAAATCAGCAAACATCAGGCAAAGCAGCTAGTCAAAAATATCTATTAAGTACATCTTCTGTGCAAGGCATGGTGCTAAATTCTGGATTTGCAAAAAGAATCCAAAGATCTTCCCTGTTCTCAAGGAATTCAGAATCTAATGTGGAAGAAAACAAGGAAACAACTATGTGCAATAAGCTACACGTAGGAAAAAATAGATAATAATTTAGAGGGAAGATATTAAAATTAAGAAGGGCTGAGAAAAGCTTCCTGTAGAATATGGGATTTTAGCTGGGACTTGAAGAAAGCCAGGGAAGCCAAGAAGTATAAATGATGAAAGAGAACATTTTAGGTGTGGAGGACAGCCAATGAAAATGTCCAGAGCTAAAGGTTTGAGGAATAGCAATAACTGTGGAATCAACTACCTATTCTTTGCTATGGGGAAACAGTCATAGGACAAGGTGCCTGCTCTCAAGGAATTTATCTCTACTTATGTGCACAAATCTGACACCTTAGACTTTATGTCACAGGACACTAAGCTTGAAATCCTTTTTTCTGACCATAAACTTCAGTTTTTCCACTTCCCCTATTTCCTTACACTAAACTTGTTTTTTTTTCCTATATTGATTTCTCATCCCTGGACAATTCCTAGTTTCCCAGGGCATGTGCCCTACCTTGGTTCCATTTGCTCCTTATTTGACTTTGACACTGTGGCTACTGCTTACATAACTCATTATTATTAAAGCCCTGACTTTTGACTTTTATAATGCATTCATTTTTCTTCAATACTGGGTAACCCCTACATTTCATTTCAGCTGATCCTCCTTTTGAGCTGCTAATAATTGATAAAATCATGAAATGAAACTAACTTCACCTACTATAAATTGATATTGTATCTTTTCAACTGCAACACCACTGCTCTTTGGCAATCCATTTAGAGCTGCAATGGGCCACAGAGATAATTTAGTCCAACATTTTCATTTTTAAATGTGATCAGACTTAGAACCAGAGAGATTGCATCTTTTACCAAGTTATTCTTTCTTGGGCATTAGTATGATTATATAATTCCTCTACTCAAAAATTTTCAGCCACACTTGATTGTTAATCCACTAAATTGAAATTCTTTTGCCTGGCATTCAGGACTATCCATAATCTGACACCACTTTACTATCAGCCATATCTTATATTTCTCCTTTACATACTTTCTATACTCTAGCCAAATTGGACTAATTGCTATTCCTCAACTGTCTGATATTTTCTTGACTCTATACCTCATTCCCACTATTCCCTTTGTCTGGAATTTTCTTCCTTTGGAGAATTTCTTACTCACCCTTAAATGAGAAACTCAAATGACAACTCTCTTTTTTTAATAGCTTTGTATTTTCAAAAGAAGTGCAAAGCTAGTTTTCAGCATTCACCCTTGCAAAACCTTGTGTTTCAAAATTTTTTCTCTTTCCCTTTCCACATCTCTCCCCTAGACACTAAGTCATACAATATATATTAAATATGTGCAATACTTCTATACATGTTTCTACATTTGTTTCTACATTCTACACAAGAAAAATCAGATCAAAAAGGAAAAAAAATGAGAAAGAAAACAAAAAGCAAGCAAACAACAACAGAAAGGTGAAAATACTCCGTTGTGATCCACAGTCAATCCCCACAGTCCTCTTTCTGGGTGCAGATGGTTCCCTCCATCACGAATCTATTGGAATGGTAAATACCATTGTTATGACTTAGGCTTGGAAGGAGGGGCAGGAAAAGCCACCTGATAGAATTGAAAAAGCATTGGATTTGGAATTAAAAGATTGTGTCTGAATACTTGTTCTGCTCCTTGCTACATATTTAACTCTGGCCAGCTAACCTTCTTACACATTCATTTCCTCATCTGTAAAATGAAAGGGTTGAGTCAGATGATCTCTATAAAGTTATCATTCTGTGATTAGGATGGCCAGAGAGGATATAAAAAGGTGTTCTAAGGGAGGGTAAGGGCATCTAGGTGGCGCCATAAGGCATAGAGCTCTGGCAGGCAGTTAGGAAAACTCATCTTCCTGAACTCAAATCTGGCTTCTCAGCCTTAATGGATGTGAGACCCTGGACAAGTCACTGAACCCTGTTTGCCTCAGTTTCCTCATCTGTAAAATGGACTGGAGAAGTGAATGGCAAACTGCTCCAGTGTCTCTGCCAAGAAAACCCCAAGTGGAATCATGAAGAGTCTGACACAACTAGAAAATGATTGAACATCAGCAAGAGAAAGGAAGTAAATAGTATGAAAAAGTCAGAAATTTAAGAATGAAGAGAAGACCATGAGAGAACTGGTCTGACTAGAAAAGAGGGTACATTTTGTAGGAGAGAGGGATGGTGATGGCAAATAAATTAGAATGAGGAAGATGGGACTAAATTATTGAGTGGTTTGAAATCCATCAGAAGTCTAGCGTTTTACATTTGACCACAGGAAGCCATTGTGGGTTCCTGAGAATGAAGAGTGATATGACATAAATATATGTACACATACTCACAGAGACACATATATGCTGTTATGCGCGTGTATATATGCACATGAATATACATATCTGTACATATACTTATATACCTATATGCACATATATAAAATGCATGTATTATACATGCATAATGCATAGATATAAACATAAAACCACCACATCACAACATATAAATATATATATATATTTATATATTGTGATGTTGGGTTTTTAGCAACATAAGCCTGATAACTCTATGCAACTTAGACTAAAAAGGATAGCTATTAGAGGTACTTGCTTTTTGTCATTTGCTACCCAATTCTAATACACATTCATTTATGCCATAAGAAAGAAATGGTATTCCCCCCCCAAAAAAAAAGAAAGAGTGTTTCAGAATCATGGTCCCTACCCCTAAGAAAGTTTCTTTTTACAAATATTTTCCATTCAAGAAAACATCACCAAGTGTTCTAGCAGTGGTAATTGTGCTTATGTGAGTATTTATGGTAATACATTTATTCAATAAATTAGTCACCATATGGAAACTCAGTTTTGATGGTTCTTGTTTTTATTAATAGATATAATAGGCTCCAGGGTAATAGGTTGCTGGATCCATATGTTATTCAAAAGACAAATTCAGGATGTGATGACCTCACTCTAGGATCAAGTAGCAAAAGAAAATGAGCTGAGGTGGAAGAAATGCTTGGTTTAACACTAACATCTCTGATAATTACCAACCCAGCAAGGACAATTCTTTTGGAAGAAAATCAACCACATGATTTATTATAAATTAGTGTTTTCATGGGTTCTATATTTCCAAGTTTCCTGTTATGAAAGTCACCTTTTAAATATCCTCCTGGGATTTTGATCAGACAGGAATGATCTTCAATAAAAAAACATACACTTGGGAAACCAGGGGAAAGGAAGAAGAGCTCCTGTGAGAAGCCCTTGACTCTGAGCATCCATTTCTGTATTTAGAAAATACTGAAAGGAAGACACAGCTGTCCAAATAAAACACTGAGAGGATATCCCCAAACTAATAGGAAATCCTAGAGGAGCCTCTAAGCATATCATATTGATGGAGACTGTGAATATTGAAAATGGTGATGCAAAAATCTTGAGCCAGAAGCAAATCTTAAAACTTATCAGTAGGCAGCACTTATGTTGGGGGAACACGTAAAGTGAAATGGTGATTGTACTCTGTTCAGGGTCTAAATCTAATCCATTCTCTTCTTTCTTTCCCTTTCCCTCTCCCTCTCCTTCTTTTTCTCCTTCTCTCTTTCATTTTCTCCCTCCCTCTTATCTCTCTCTCTCTCTCTCTCTCTCTCTCTCTCTCTCTCTCTCTCTCTTCTCTCTCCCTCCTTGCCTCTCTCCCTTATTGCTTCCCTCCCTTCAAGAAAAGATGGATTTTTTTTTTCTACAGTTTCTTTCTTCCCTCTATTTTCTCCCACATTTCCCCTTGTTCTCTTTCTCTTTTATTAGCTCTCTGAGTGATGCTGTAATCAGGGTTGGTTTGGGGGTCAGGGAATTATCATAATTGCAATGGGAAGTGGAGAAAAAAAGCTCTTTCTGTACATTCTACATTCTTACATGTGATCCCCAATTTCATATCATCTTTCTAACGATGGAATTCTAAATGGAATAATAGATAGAGGTAGTCAGGAAAATGTAGGTTTGAGTCCTGATATCTAAACATCTTCTAATATGAATTATAATTTACACACACACACATATATATACACATTTGTATTTATATTTGCAAATATTTCAATTTCTTACTCTCTTCCCCCACCCTGCTGCCTGATTAAAAATTTATTGAGTGGTAAATTGCTTATTATTTGTATTATTTGCAATGTTTAACATAATACCTTATTCATATATAGTACTTTATACAGGCATCATGGACAGGTAGATGGCAAGTGGATGGAACATACCTGGGTAGCACAGTAGGATAGAATGCCACACCTGAAATCAGGAAAATTCATTTTCCTGAGTAAAATTTGGCCTCAGACATTTACTAGCCATGTAGCCTGGGCAAGACATTTAACCCTCATCTCAATTCCTTCATTTATAAAATGAGTTGGAGAAAGAAATGACAAACCACTCTAGTATCTTTGCCAAGAAAACCCCCATTTGGATACTGAGACATTGTTGGTGAAATTGTGAACAAATCCAACCATTCTGGAGAGCAATTTGGAACTATGCCCAAAAAGTTATCAAACTGTGCATACCCTTTGATCCGGCAGTGTTTCTACTGGGTTTATATCCCAAAGAAATACTAAAGAAGGGAAAGGGACCTTTATGTACAAGAATGTTTGTGGCAGCTCTTTTTGTAGTGGCAAAAAACTGGAAACTGAATGGATGCCCATCAATTGGAGAATGGCTGAATAAGTTATGTTATATTAATGTTATGGAGTATTATTGTTCCATAAGAAATGGCCAACAGGATGATTTCAGAAAGGCCTGGAGATCTTTACATGAACTGATGTTGAGTGAAATGAGCAGGACCAGGAGATTGTTGTGTACTTCAACAACAATACTATATAATGATCAATTATGATGGAGGTGGCCATCTTTAACAATGAGATGATTCAAACCAATGCCACTTGTGTAGTGATGAAGAGAGCCATCTAACCCAGAGAGAGGACTGTGGGAACTGAGTTTGGAACGTAGCATTGCATTCTCACTTTCTCTGTTGTTATTTGCTTGCATTTTGTTTTCTTTCTCAGTTTTTTTCCTTCTTAATCTGATTTTTCTTATGTAGCAATATAGTTGTATACATATGTATACATATCTTGTATTTAGCATATATTTTAACATATTTAATATGTATTTGACTACTTGTCATGTAAGGGTGGGGGTGGGGAGGAGTGTATTATCTGGAATGGAAGATTTTCCAAGGGTCAATGCTGAAAAATTACCCATGCATATATTTTGTAAATAAAAAGCTTTGATTAAAAAAAATAACACCCCCATTTGAGGTTATGAAGCATTAGACATGACTGAAAACAACTGAACAACAACATCAAAGAAGCAGATAGTATAACAAAGGTGTAGTTGATAGATAATGGGCCAGGAAAAGTGGTATATAAGTCCTTCTTCTGGTATATACTATGTTGTCTTGACTAAATCACTTTTCTCTCACTGCTCCAGGCAGCTCCCTAAAACCATAAATTGATGAGAATCTGCCTAAGTAGAGGAAGTTCCTTTACCCCTATGTTCCCTCTACTTTATATCCATTTCCCATTCCTTCTATAGTCTAACAAGCAGGTTAATACTCAGGAAAAAGGAAAATTGTAACTAAAGGTGTTTCCCAAATTTAGAAAGAATACTGGGCCAAAAATTTTAAAACAATGTAACTGAGGAATTTGGGAAAATGTCTTTTTCAGGAAATAAAAATAGCAAAGATATTAATATCTAGTTCTAGTTAATTAATCCAAGCTAATAATTATCTGATTGTAACTAATATCTAATATTTAAATTCAGGAAATCTAAATAGCAGGGAATATATGTGTCACCAGATTCAGTATGCCATGCAAAATATAGGGGAGAAACATGTAGTTGACTATATGTGATGTCCAAAAGTTTGTCATCTTGTCGTTAGCTCTGCAATTTATTTGTTAAGAAGACATTAAGGTTGTGTCAACACATAGGAAGTTGCATGACAAATGCAAGGTTGTTTTTTTTTTTTCAACAGAGGTTTCATTTTACAAAAATATTCCCCTCTATAGAGATTTACCTTTTTACTAATTTTTTTTTTTTAATGGAAAGAAAATTGCCTCTGAAATCAAAGGACCTGAGTTCAAATCCTGTCTTTGATGCTTAGTACCTGTGGGATCTTGGGCAAGTTATTCTATCAGTTTCTTCATATGCAAATAAAGAGTTAGACTAAATGACCTGTGAGGTCCCATCCAACCTTATTTCTGTGATAAGAAATTCTACTAACCTGTAAAGACTCACTGTATGAAGTCCTGGGATGTATATAATTGTAAGAATAGAGATTGATGTGACTTAAAACACACTAGCTTCTCCTATGATTAGTGCCAGCAGTCTTTACTTTCAATTTGCAGAGTTCAGAATCCCAGAGCTATCCCAAATAATTCTGGTGCTTACAGCTATATTCTCTGTCTTTTGTCAAATAAGAATGGACAGTCAAAAGATGCTTAGGTGGTTCATTAGGATGAACTAAGCCTTGTGTAAATAACTTTAATTTCAAATGATCTATAGACCACCTAGTTGATATAAAAGTGCCTTGTTATCCTTGCTTTCATGCACAAGGCCAAATGTAGTTATAGAAATACCAAAAAGAAAAAGCAGAATGATAAAGTAGTTAAAGCCTTGGACTTGGGGAAATCTGAGTTCAAATTCTGCTTCTGACCAATAATCTGTGTGACTTTGAACAAGACACAACTTTCCCATGTATCTGGTTTTTTTTCCTGTTAAAAGGTGAGACCTATTCCTTGCAGCTTTACTTCTCCAATTCTATAAGTAGCCTTAAGGAGCACTTAAAATTAGAAGAATGTTTGAGGTATATGGGACCTCCAAGCCACTCATTTTATTTGTGAAGAAACAGAACTTAGAAATCATGTGGATTAAGGTAAACCATTCATGGTTTCTAAGTGGCAAAATAAGAATCCAGCTCTCCTGAACTCCCAATCCATTGGCCTTGTCCTGGAGTTATTTTCAGGAAAGAAGGAGTTCAGTGCACAAAATCAGCCATCAACAACAAATGTGGTCATATCATGAGGAACTTCTAGGAAAGTTGAATTTCTTTATGTTCAAGTACATTAGAAAAATTCCTGTCTCAAATTATCAGCATCACATATAAAAACACAAAGAGGCAGGTGGCTGCACTCACCGACATTGGTTTGCACTGCTTAATGCCAGATACTTTCAGCCTTATAAACTGTTTTGATTTTTCATTGCTTTGATAATAGGAAGCAGATTAGTTTGAATTAGGATGAAGTGGCATGGCATAGCCATTTTTGCTAACTGTAAGGTACCATGTACAGTAGACAGGCAAAAGGAGAAAGGGAGCTGTTCGCTGAGGGGGTTAAGAGATGCTTCAGCAACTTGAGATAGAGGGATGAAAATAAAGCCTCTGTATTACTGGAGCATGTGAACGCCCTGAAATAGCAGTGTCTGGATCAATATATTGCATTTGCAGCACAGAAAGAGAAAGAAAAGGCTTTTCAGAGTTTATTTACCCAGCTCCTTTCAAAAAGACCCTTGTGGACAGCTTCGATGCCAACACTAAATTCACTGAATTTGACCCTTTCACTACTGTAGACTTGAATAAGACATATCCTCAAATGGTGGTGACCACAAAACACTGTCATTGTCTTTCTTCTTAAGAAGCTTATTTTGTAGTGCTCTAGAATACAGGAAAGCATTGAAAGCTTCTCTCTAAGGACTGAAGATATTGTCATAAAAAGAATGGTACTACTCTGAATTTTGGAAGAATCTCTTTCCATTGAAGAGAGAGAGAGGTCATATCTATCAAGCAGTTCACTCTAATTTCAAAAGAAGTAGAGAAAAACTGTGATGTTATTCTCATTGTGCAAATGAATACAATGGGGTCACAGATATTATCCTGTTTCTCCCTCCCATTAATGACTTTGTATTTTTCTATTTAATTCATAAATTTTTTGCATTTTCTCATCTGCTTCCATGGAGGTTTCCTAACTCCTATACTACCCTCCCTTCCTCACACACACACACACACACACACACACACACACACACACACACACACCTCCTCCTCAGAAGAAAAAAATATATAAGCTCCTTAAGAACAGGATTCATTTTTTTTGGATCTCCAGCACCTAGCCTGACATATTATGTACTTAATAAATACCTGTTGAATTGAATTGAAAATAAAGATTGTGTTATATACTCCCTAGCAAGCTTGAGTCAGAGTAAGCCTAATGAAAATCAGCCATTGGGGTCTAATAAAAATTTTATATAGAAAACAAAGACAAACCCCTGTAAAGTCATTTTATAAAGAAAACCCTGAAAACTCATTTATTTAGTCATGCTTCCTTGTCAGTTTCCCCCTACTCCTGAAGAGGGAGACAGTATTACTCAGTGACATGCTGCGTTTAGAGTTAAAGGACATGATTTCAAATCCTAGATTTGCATCTGGATGGCCTAAGATAGACCATATAATGACTCTGAGCTTCTGATTCCTTTACTGTAAATGAAAAGGGCATAAGGGAATATATCCTATATATTCTAAAGTGTTTATATGGTACAAAATTACAGGGATGCTGAGAAATGCATGAAGAAGTGACAGTATGATTGTTATGAAATAATAGTGTGCTATGAGAAATTATAAACTCAGTGATTTTAGAAAACCATGGAAAGATTTGCACAAAATAATGGAGAGCAAAATGGGCTCTTTTCTACAAGAGAACATTGAGGACAGTAAGTTTTAAGGACAAATTTGAGCAAAAAGCTATTTTTGACTATTATAAATACCCAAATTAGCTATAAAGGATATGTGAAGATGTATCCAGAGAAAGAACTGATAAATAGAAGCATGTATAGATTATATATATATATATAAATAGGCATATATATATATATATATGCCTATTTATGTCTAATAGTAGTCATGGGAGGGAAGAAAATTTTATATGATAATTTTGTTGTATATATGAAAGGAATAGCAAATTGTGCACAATAGATTTGCAACTTCACATGCAATTATCTTTTTTTATTCTATGCAATCATCTTTTTTATTCTACTATTTTATGGAATTTCATAATTTTCATAAATTAATTTTTTCATAATTTTATTTCATAAATTAAAATAAAAATAAATTAATGGGGTAGAGTAGATGACTTTAAATGCCCATTCCATTTCTAAACTTAAAATCTTATTACCCTGAAAGAGTTTTTTTCTTTTTTTCTTTAAAATTCAGAGATTTAAACCATTCTTGCTAGTTTATATTTCATGAGTTTTGATGGCCAAAAGGTTTTGGCTTCTAAGTAACTCATCATACCTTTAAAAATGTAAATGAATGTTATATTTTTCCTCCTTCTATTGTGTCATATGTTAAGAAAATTATTGGCCCTATTTGGGAAAGGAAGAAAAGTTATATGGTTAAAATTACAGAATTCTCAACCACCAGTCTCTCTTGGGTCTACTTAATGGGGTCAGTAAATAGTCTCTTAACTGGTATTGGTCATCTTGTTGTACAGAAAAGGAAGGCACATCTATGCAGAGCCCAAGGATTTTTGTTGAATACCTTGCAAGTTCCTGAATTGGGACTGAGTGGGAAGGGTGATTCAATGTTTGTACAAGAGGAATGAATCAGTGTATATCATGGAGAGAGATTTGATTGTGGGAGCTTGGAAAGGGCATGGAGAGGATGCAGTGAAGGAAGAGAGTGAATGAAATATAAGTGTTGAGATAATTGCTGAGTTAGTTCACTCTTTCTCAGGCTATACAGTGCATATTTGCTAACTTTTCTAGGGTTGTAGCAAAAAGGTATTTTGGGAATGGGGGAGGCTGACTGATTTCTTCTTAAGTTTGTCATAAGAGATACTCATTCACATATTGGTTAAATATCAGGAATGAGAGAGAATTTAGGTCTGAGCCTTCTCAAGAATACTTTTCTATTCAGAACTTCTCTCTAATTTTCAAGTTCTATAAGTATCTTTTTGCCTATCACTATAATACTAAACCTTTTCCCCTTTCAGCAAATGTTCACAAAGGAAACATTTAGAATATGTTGGCAGGTGATTCTGAAGGAATATTAGTTTGCCATTTGTAAGGAATATTCTGCATCCAGATTGATAGCTCATATGGTTTAAGAGTAGCTTCAAGGGATAATATTCTGGTTTAATATTCTCCATCTGCTTCTGGTCATTTGGGATTTTGGAACGTTTACAGAAAAAAAAGAAAAAAAAAGAACTTGCAGTCTTAAATGCCATCATTTTTGTCAAATTACATTTGACCAAGTATATATATATATATATATATATATATATATATATATATATATATATATATATATATATATATAGTCCTGGGTAAATATATTCCTAGGTAATATATTTCATTCCTTAAAATAATGACCCTTTTAAATCTTTCAGAGTTTTCCTAAAAAAAACCAAAATCAATAATCCACAATATGACAACAAAGATTGAAGTTTGCCTTTCGATCTAATAGAATTATAGAATGTTGGCTTTTGGATAAAGGCAACTGAAAAACATGAGGAACTTCCTATTTGGCTGCATTAACTATGCTCTTTTTGGCCTAAATAAAAAGTAAGCTGATTCTACTCCAATTCATCTTTTCTCTTTTGCCTCACAATGGGATAAAAGAAGAAACAAAGGAATGGAACAGAGAATTCTTTCTCTTTTCTACTCTACCTCCCACCTCATCAACAATGGTTCCTTATAACAGAAGCATAGGGCAGAGTCCAGTAGAGGGGAAACCAAATGAGGAGCCTAGTTCAGTTGGTTTACTCCCCAAGAGAGTTAAGTGCCTGCATCTAGAATGCTGTGGGAGTTAACAAGTCCCAAAGATGAGATTCCTTCTGGTTTTTGGATAGGAATACTGTTGTCCTTTTTAGAGAATATTAGTAAGAAAAGGGAAACAAGAAAGCTATCCCAATCTCTCCTACTTATCCCTTTTTTCACTCTCTAAGAGGTAAGAGAAACAACCAAGAATATAATCTTCCTCAGAAATTACCTTAGAATGGAACCAGCTTGCTTTTTTATCTAGGCCATAAGTAACATGGTTGATTCTCTCAGCCAAACATGGGAAGTTCCCTGTGTTCCTCAGCTGCCTTTATTCAATAGCCAATTTCCTATAATTTCATCACATTCATTCTTTATACTTTGTAATGGGGTTCTTCAGGTAGTTTATACTCTCTCTTCATTTAAGAAGACTTCTAAACATTTCCTTTACCCCGAGTGATTCTTTCTGGGATGAGAAAGATTTAATAAAGCACCGGGAATTATGCAAAAGACATTCTAGGTAACTTTCTTCCAAAACACAGTCACAAATATTGTTGCCACATTCTGTTTTTTCAATCATGTCCAGCTCTCTATGATCCCATTTTGGGTTTTGGTTTGTTTTGTTTAGCAAATATTCTCCAGCTCATTTTAAAATGAGGAACTGATACAAAGAGGATCACACATATACAAATTAAAATCCCATTAAGAAAGATAGCCTAATATATGGCAGAAAAATAAGAGATGAAATATATTTCTCAGTTATTCAATGGCATCTCTGGTAGTGCTCTGTCTAGTCTGGATCCCTCCATGGGCCTTACTTCAGTGGGAAGAAGGAACTGTGGTTGGAAACTCAGGTTCAGGGATTGACAGAATTCCTATAAATAGCTGATTTGGTCAATGTGCTTTTCTTAGAACACAGACTCCAAGACAAAAATAACTTTTAGGGCACTATTCATATTGTTTTAATCCTAGTGGACTACTCTCCAGTTGAAAAAAAATTCCACTTATGTCTGTGATAGCAAAGCAAATGAAATTAAGCTAGATCTAATTCATTGTCTTTAATCTACCTACTTTGTGCTGATATTGTAAGCATTAGAAGGGTAAAGTATGGGGGTGAAAGAATGTTAAATTTGAGATCCTACTCTGCAATTCCAGGTCAGTTACCTATCTCCCTATATGATCTTCAGCTACTTGCTTACCATCTCTTGTGACTCAGTTTGTCATAATGGATAAAGTATTGGACTTGGAATGCAGAAAGCCTAGGCTTAAATCCTTTCTCAGAAATTAACTAGTTGTGTGATCTCGGGAAAGTCATTTAAAATTTATAAATCTTTGTTGCTTCATCTGTAAAATAAGAGGATGGGTATGGATTAAGTTCCTTACACCTCCAAATCTTTCGATCTAAGATCTGAATCTCAATTTCACCATCTGTAAGATAAAAATGGGGATAGAGAAACTTATAGGGTTCTTTATTTGAATAGTTGTATTGATGGGGAAAATTTACTACTCTGCAAGGTAATCCATTCCATTGTGGAGATATCTTCCTTATATTGGGACTAAATCTATCTTCTCCATCACCCTGTTATTTTTACCCAATGATCTTAATTCTGTTCATGAAACCTCGTAGAATTCATTTAGTCCTTCCCATATCACGTAAAATAAAAGCATTCACCCACCCTGCCCATCTTCTTCTTTTCCAAGTCTTATAACCTCCTTTTCATATGGCTGACCCAAATTTTGGCAGGATTTAAAGACTCTTCTTATCAAGATGTCCTCCTCTGAATGTATTCTATTTTTTTTCCTGAACCCCCACTGACTTTTAAATAAACCTACTTCCCAGAACCAAACAAAAATAACCCAGAAGTGATAACGAAGATAGCAACAAAATTTTGCCCTCTCTTGTTCTGGACATGAGTTCTCTTACTGCAGTGTTCATAAATGAGCTATAATATGACCTAGATCACAATAATATACAGAGTACACGAATACTAAGAATGCCAAATACAGTTTGTATCTTGCATTCAAGTTCTCTGCAAACATTTTCATAAGCATCTTCTAAAATTGTCTGAAACAACTTTGTATATGTATATATGTGTGTATACATATATAGAGAGATTAAATCTAGATGTCTAGCACTTTATGTCTATCAATAAATGTAGAATTCTCTCAATCTGTCTCTGTCTCTGTCTGTTTCTCTCTCTGTGTCTCTCTCTGTGTCTCTCTCTCTCTCTCTCTCTTTCTCTCTCTCTCTCTCTGTCTCTCTCTCTCTGTCTCTCTCTCTGTCTCTCTCTCTGTCTCTCTCTGTCTCTCTGTCTCTCTCTCTCTCTCTCTCTCTCTCTCTCTCTGTCTCTCTCTCTCTCTCTGTCTCTCTGTCTCTCTCTGTCTCTCTCTCTCTCTCTCTCTGTCTCTCTGTCTCTGTCTCTGTCTCTCTGTCTCTGTCTCTCTCGGTCTTTCTGTCTCTCTCTCTGTCTCTCTGTCTCTCTTCCCCTCTTATGGTGACCTTCAATTAGAGTAGGCCTATTGATGTATGTATGTATGTATGCACATATATATACATACACCCACAGACACATATCTACATACACACAGTGTTGGCATTAGAATGTAGTTTTCCAGATATTTTAAAAAAAATATATTTACTTCAAATTAATGTTACATGTGAGTTGCTAGCTCAGATCCTGACCAATAAAGTCACCCAGATTCTAAGAACTATTAGGATCAGAACAATATGTGAAGAGTTGAGGAAATTGAACCAGCAAGTCTGCTTCTTTTCCAGAATTTTCTAAGGACATGGTTGTTCCTGAACGATCATAGCCAGTATATCAAAATAAGCGCTTTATTGAGTACAGTAAAAGGAGTTGCTGGTGAGACTGTAAATTTTTTCACAGAACAAATGATAACTCAGCTCAGGAGTCCTTTTGTCCTGGGGGGAGGGGGACATAAATTGTCTTAAAGTATCTGTCACACAGAATTGCTTTGCATTCATCATGCCAGCCTCCTGCATCATTCATGAATGTCATAAGAGTCTAAAGAATTGGCACTTCATAGTGAAGATGATTAAACAACCATTATACTTGTCTTTTCCTCCAGCACAGTACTTTTAAAGAGATTCCCTTCAGATCATAACCTAACCCTCCCCCATCCTGCTAGTATTGTGTCCCCCCCTATATCTGCCTTTGGATTTCTATTTGAGCAAAAAGAGCAATATGTCTGCTCGTGGTTTTGGAAGTCTTATCATATTTGAAGGATAAATGCCAATGAGTGTCCTGACGTTTACATGTTTATCCTTATCAAGAGAGTAATTTTGTAGATAGAGAACTGGATTTGGTGCCAGAAGACCTTATTAGGTTGCCATCTCTATTGTGTGTCTGACCTAAGACAAGTCTATGAGTGAATCTCTAATCAAGTCGCTAATGATTCAATAAATAAGAATTTTTAAGCTGTTACTATGTGCCAGTCATATTTCTAACCTCTGTCTTTAAGAGGCTTATATTCTAAAAGAGAATAGGGAGGCAATATGCATGTAAATGTTGTTTTTCAGCAATCCTCAGCTCTAGAACTTTTTCCATGAGGTTTTCTTGTCTAAGACACTGGGCTAGTTTCCCATTTTTTTTCTCCCAAAAAATGTCCCCACTTTGCAGATGAGGGTTGACTTGTCCAGAGTCACAAAGCTAGCAGATGTCTGATGCTGAATTTAAACTCAGATCTTCTTTACTCCAGGTCTCTATTCACTGCTCCACCTAGATGCTCCATGCATATAAATGGGTAAATATAAAGTACATACCAAGTGGAGGGAAAGTAATCTTAGAGGGAAGATACTAGTTTCCTGGGGATACCAAAAATGGTGCCTGTGCTGAAAGTAGCACTTAAGACTTGAAGGATCTGGGCGGGGGGAGTTATCTTCCAGAAATGGGCTTTAATTTATTTGCTTATAAAGTAGGGACTTTACATTAGACATTCCCTCAAGGATTTTGTATCTGCAAATCCTATGATTTTGGAGATCCATTTTTTAAAAGTGATATTGAATTGTATGGTAGAAAATTTCAGTATTATTTTAAATACTCAGTAATTTATTATGTCATTTTAATTAATTATTCAGATGATCTTTTTTCCTCAGGGGTTGGGATGAATTATGTACCACTAAACACAATTTATTATTATATACAGTCAAAGAACCTTAGAGTCAAATGGTATCTTCCATCAATCAATCAAAATTTACTAAGTGCTCAATATGTGTTAAATATTGAGCATGCAAAGACAAATATGAAAATAGTCTTCATCCTAAAGGAGCTTACATTCTACCAAGTAATACAACATGTGCCCATATCTTTTTATATTATCTATAGACTATATGCTTAGGAAATTCAAGATAATTTTACTAGTAGGTGAGGAATCAGGAAAGTACTAGAAAATAGTACTTGACCAAATCAGCTCCAATAGAGCAGTAATGAATTGAACCCGCTACACCCAGCGAAAGAACTCTGGAAGATGACTAGGAACCACTACATAGAATTCCCAATCCCTCTATTTTTGTCTGCCTGCATTTTTTATTTCCTTCACAGGTTAATTGTACACTATTTCAAAGTTCAATTCTTTTTGTACAGCAAAACAACTGTATGAACATGTATGCATATATTGTATTTAACTTATGCTTTAATATATTTAACATATATTGGTTTACCTGCTATCTGGGGGAGAAGATGGGGGGAGCAAGGGAAAAACTGGAACAAAAGGTTTTGCAATTATCAATGCTGAAAAATTACCCATGCATATATCTTGTAAATGAAACGTTATTAAAAAGAAAAGAAAAGAAAAGAATAATTGATCTGAATTTTAAAATAAATTAAGAGGTCAAGATGAAAAGTAAGTGAGTCTCAATCATGGGGCTCAATTTTTCCAAAGTTACAGGAATGTCCTGTGAGTGAAATGGTAAAAAAGTCACTTTGATTGAAATGTCGAATGTGCAAAAGAGAGTGATGTGTAATACACATGAAAAGGTGAAAAATGGAGCCAGGTTAAGAAGAGTTTTAAAAACCAAGCAAACGTGTTAGTATATCAGATCCTAGAGGCAATAGGGAGCCACAGACTATGCCACTTTCACTATTTCTAATTGACTTTCTAATTGTACATTGTTAAGAGAAATTATTGTTCATTAGAATAGGAATTCCTTAATGTGAAATTATAATTCAGTCCAATAAATAAAAAGAAATATATAATATAATCTGATGTACAGGCCCCTCGGTCTGAATATTTATTTCCTGAAATTACTTCATGAGCTTTGAAAACTCTAGTCTTCAATTATAATCTTCCCCTTTTATCAAAGATCTTTGGAAATTCTTAAAATGAATGGATTATTTTTAAAAAATTGATCAACAATTTACTGGCATTTTAGAAAGGTGGGGTTTCTTTCTGAAAAAAAATTATTCCAGGGTAAAAATCAGTTGGAAGGGCCATCTGACTTCCTCCTTGCTGCAGTATGTCAGACTTTAACTTTAATTTGGCCTTGGAAGGACCCTCCCAATTGTTCATTATTTAAGTTCCTTCTTGAAGTAAAGGGAGTCTGAAAAAAAAGTCAGCCTTGGCACTTTGTATTCTACTGCTCTAGCTTGGTGAGCTTGATTTTTGGTTGTTGCTGGTCCCAGTGAGATTAAGGAGAAAAAAAAAAGCAAAGCAAAGCTGTTCTCTAAGTTTCTTGATCTGTACAGTGGCAGATAGTCAGAGGAAGCAGGAACAATGAAAAAGGGAATAAATCCTAGAGAGGGCTGTGTATGCGATCTTTGAGAAAGAGTCCCGATGTTCATGCCAAGGCTTCAAATAGCAGGTCACTGCTTTGAAGAGCCTCCCAGATCCTGATATACCAAGCCACCTATATGACACAAAGCCTGTCGAAAGCTGAGGCACAGAGATAAGGATAGACAAGATATATGGTTGAATAGAAGACTTTCAATTTCCGTTTCTTAGGAAATGAACAAGTTTCAGATCATTTAAAAAAAAAAACCCTACCACTAAAAACAATTTCTAAACCAAGAACACATACATGATGTTAAAGAGTATTTTCAGATGATTGACTTAATCAGAATAGTTAATCTCAGAAGGAGAAATACTGTATTAATTTAAATATGGCAGGTGCTATCTGAGTTCATTGCAAGAGCTAAAGACCAATTATCTAGTATTTTTCCATAAAATTACATTTTCTAAAAAGAGACTTGAATGCAAGAATCTCTCCATCATAACAAGACTGCCAGCTTTGATGGACGTATCTGATGTTTATTGTAGCTTGTCATATTTACGCTATTGAATCAATGCTAAAGTTATCATCTTAGACCTAAGAAGAGAACCTGGAAAGTGAGTTTTTATACAGTGGCAGCATACCTTAATAAATAAAAGCAGTTGATAGAACCAGATTTGAATGAAAACTTCTCTTTAAGCCTTGAGTGGATGGGAACCATTTAAATAGGGGTATTGATCAATCACTTTACTTGATGTCCATTTGCCACAGATACAAAAAAAAAAGTATTGTGAAATGACATTTGAGTTTTAGCAATAGAAACTTTTAAAATGAAGTAGGAAAAAATAGCTTTTTCTCCCACCCTATGTTTTTTTTTTTAATAGAGAGATTGAGAAAGATGTGTTTACAATACAGCTTAATTAGATGGAAGAAAATGAGAAGCATCAGACAATGGGAAAGGGCATCTGTCTCAATGGGGAAAAATATTAAAAGAAGAAAAAAAAATGAGCTCCAAGCTGAAGCTTTGAAGATGGCTAACTATTAAGGGGATTGAAATGTTTAAGTATTAAGGAGTAATTAATGTATAAAATAGGAATCCTAAAGTTGGCTCAAGTGAATTTGCCAGAATACCAGATAGCATAATTTGATGAATCTGTGATTTCTCTGATAATGGTACTCTTTCATCCTGTGAAATTTATCCACAGCTTCCCATACATTTTGCATTGGAGTTAACCCAACATTCCAGGGACCTTCATGTAGCTCCTGACATTATGTATATATAAATAGAGTAAGTACTCCATTAGTTCTGCCTTAATTTCCCTATTAACTGGTCTACCTCATTTTAAAAAGTATTTCCATACTTTTATATACTCTAATATTCTTTTAAGAGATACTTCTCTTGTGGTACTGCTTATTAGTAATAGGTTGCAAGCTATTCGTGATCACCATGTGTCTATCACCTTTTGGATGACTTGCATTTTAATTATACTAAGACTGATATTCTATGATATTCACAGCAATACAAGATTGTGGGAAGAATAGTGATGTTTTTAAGATAGATCTTAGCTGTAGGAATATATTTATGGTTATTAAAAGCAATGTGCAATTAAAAAAAAAAAACAAACATCTAAACTACTCTTGTGATTTTCTGGCCTGTTGCCTATTTGAAGAATCTGTATTCAGAATACATAATAAGTTAGCTCTATTGTTGTCCATATAGAATTTTATTGTCTTTGCAAAAAACATTCTTTGTTCTTTTGTTTTCTTTTATATGGATGATTAGGCCAAAACTTTGGAGAGATCATGATCTTTATTAGTAGGCCGCAAAATGTTTTGGGCCACGATGCAACGAGCATAATGTCATCAAGAGCTAAGAACATCTGGAGAACTTTACCATTTATAATTGAATCCTTCTTTGATTTTGATCTATACTACATATCAAATAGTTTATATGAAAATACATCATGCTTCATGTCTCACATTTCTGTAATCATAGGATCATAGAACCATTAAATAAAATAATCTTACTGTTAGTTACTTCAAAGAAACATATATGATTTTACATATTTGTGGGAAATATCTTGTTGGGAGAGAGCATTTAATGGCATTTTGTTCTAATAAATAAAAAAATTAATCAACCAACATTAAGCACAGAGACATCTTATGTTCTCTCTACCTTTCAGAGTAAGTTAGCCCTGTAACTACAAAAATGGAGGATGCTGGAAATTCTTTGATGAAAGCCTGCCTATACCTTTCTCATACCTTCATCAAAGATAGTCTCAATGTACCTATCAAATTATTCTTACAAATATTTTGTAGATATGAGAAAATAGACATAGTAGTCTCTCAATTACATATTTTAATATCCATAAGGTCTGCAATTTTCTTCAAGGCCCTTAGTAACTTCCCTTCAAAAAACTATCCACAGAATCAGTCCCTCAGTGTGCTCAAAATTTTGTTACCTCCAGCATAAAAGTCCTCTGCATATTCTTGGTATAGTCAAGCTTTCCCCCCCTATCTTTGCTTTCTTTATTGTCAATTTCACTTCCTCACATAGCCATTCAGAGACTATTTTTAAAGTTTTAGTATGATCATTCCACTATCATGAATATTAAAAATGTTAATTATAAAACTTTTTACAGATTTCCTTCTCTGTGTTCATCTTCATCTTTTTCCTCCTTCCAGTTTCATCCTTTTGGTATTTTTGGCTTAGTTAATTCTTTAATGCAGATTTTTCTAATTTATTTTTCTGTTCATTTTTTTGAGGGAAGGATATGTGGGAATATATTATTTATAATCTACCTTTGTCTTTCTCTATCACATCTTACAAATTAATCCGTATTCTAAACTTCAGCTCCTTAAACTGTGGTTCTCAACTTTATACAGTATCTCATAACTGAATACGAGGATCACAAAATTGTGATTTATTATTAGCAAATGTTTAATTTGGTTACTTACATACTTGTATACCTGGGGTCATGTCAAAAATTCTCAGGCAAATTTGGGTCCCAAGTGGAAAAAAGTTTAAGAAGCCTTGTTCTAATCAAATGTTTTAAACCCTATTTTTTTGCTTGACAAGAAGATCACTGAATAACTGAATAAATGACTGACTGAGAAAGTTTCTAGGTTCTTAGACTTTTCTTATTATGGCTATTGATTCACATCAGATTCAATTATTTTATAAGGAAATTTATGTCAATGTCTGTTCTTTTATTGATTTCCCATTTTTAGCATCACCAATTTGTTTAAATAAGTCAGATTGACATTGCCTCATTCTATATCTTTTCATTTGTAGTCCTTCTAATTTGGTATTTAATTAACAAGTCGCTGGTCAATTATGAAGAGATTCAGAAATTACTATCATATTAATATCTTGTCATTTCCCTCTATTATTAAAAAATAATCAGTTTAACTTATGGTGATATCATTTTGGTGTTTGCTATGTCCAGATCTTCTGATTTTCTTCTCAAATAAAGTATGCATGATATGCATTCATAAAACTTTTGCACATTATGGAAGCTTTTGGACCCTTTTTTCTTACTCCTGAACACTGCTTTCCAATAACTTTCCCCATTCTCAATTTTACATTGAAGTTATCAAGCATGCAATTTTATAATGTTTTAATTGGGGGAGTCAATTAATTTCTTCCTTAAACTTGTCTTTTTCCTTATTGTTTTCATGCTGGTCTTTTAAGAAATACCAATCATGTTCAATGTTTTATAATGACTAATGTCCTGCAAAACAAAGTTTTTTTTTAATTGTCTCTGTGTTCACAATTAAACCAATTATAGCAAATTTTTTGTTTTGTTTCTTCAAAGAGTATTTGTGAGCCATCTTTCAACTTGATTGTAAATTTCCTTTGTCCTTCTGGTTTCATTCATAATGAGACTGTCAGAGTTTTTGTGATTCAGTTTCTCTAATAGTGTGTTTACTCATTAGACACTGGAAAAATATCTCAATTTAGAGTGTTAACAATTCCTGTAAGTTAATCTTTCTTGATATCCAGGAAAAGGATGATTCTTAGCATCCATTTATTTTTGTTTTTCATCACAGCAGTGGACAAAGTGGCACAGGTCTGAGAGCTATTTTTAATTTTTTTAAAAAAGATTTCTGTGTCTGATGAATTGCCGTAGTTAAAAAAGTTAAACAACAATTGGCCAGGCTAGTGGTTATAAACATGTCTATATTTAGTTGAGCTTGTTCCTAGAAAGCACACATATTTTCTTACCAGGAGCATAGATAATATAGAAGCGTAATATCAGAGCAATGATAACTGGATGGTATAAACTGAATTAGACATTCCTTTAAGAGCTTGTCCCACTAATTTA
Source organism: Sminthopsis crassicaudata (assembly GCF_048593235.1). Classification (NCBI taxonomy): domain Eukaryota; kingdom Metazoa; phylum Chordata; class Mammalia; order Dasyuromorphia; family Dasyuridae; genus Sminthopsis; species Sminthopsis crassicaudata. Next base: position 308,167,282 of record NC_133618.1, on the reverse strand, counting down.
GGAGAAAGCCTAAATGAAATCGGTAGTCAGATGTACTTCATTAACAGGTGACAAACCTAATGATAATATAGAACAGCTGGGTTATTAAAAAAAATCTCTATGGAATCAGGATTCTGCCAGGGAAAGGAAAGAAAATGACTTGGTTACCTGTTATAGAGAAGAAGTTATGAGAATATGAATAATGTTACAGATTGAAACAGGAGCTCTCTCTGCCTTTGATTATTAGGTTGTCAGATGAAGGACAAAGCATAGAAGGTTCTCTGTCCTAGTCAAACAAATTTGCTCCAAGCCCTTTTTCATAAATTAATCAATCCTGCTTTTAAGTATGAACCTGCTTCCTCTTTATTAACCTATGTTTTTTCTTCCTTCTTTCAAAATCCCTGATAAAAACTTATCCTTAAAAAACATAATGTTAAGATTGGAAGGGACTAGAGAGTTGACCTAGTACAAGCTGCTTATTGTATAGAAGGGGCTTTTCCTGACATATCTCATCCCTTACTAAAAGTTGCCTTTTTTTGGCAACCCTTGAGATTTATCTGATTAAGGGAAATTCTTAGTAGAAAATTTTCCTCTGAAATTTGTCTGAAATACTGAGAGATTATTTGAAATGCCTATATCATATTGATGGTATGTGCCATAAGAAAAACTTACTCCTGGGTCTTTGTGCCTCCACTGTTAACTATTTCACTTTATTCATTCAATTTGGGCTGACTTTGTATGATTTTAATTTGCATGCACCTGCACATTGCTTTGCCACTGAAAAGAAATCTGTAGTGAAAAAACACAGTACTCTATCCTTGGACTTATTTTGTTTGTTTATTTATTTATTTAAGTGTTCATTCATTCATTTGTTTGTTTGTTTGTTTGTTTATTTTTTTGCTGAGGCAATTGGGGTTAAGTGACTTGCCTAGGATCAAGCAGCTAGGAAGTGTCTTAAGAGGCCAGATTTGAGTTCAGGTCCTCAAGATTTCAGGGTTGGTACTCTATCCACTGTGCCATCTAGCTGCCCCAACTTTATTTTATAGAAATTTTCTATCATTAGCTTGAATGAAAGCATAAGTGCTTGGTTACTCAAGATACAAAGCTGGGAACATAGTTTACACACTGTTTTACAGAATCAGGGTCTAAGAGATTCTTGAAAAGCAGAAAATATTGGACAGAACCTAAAAAGATGAAGATTAAAAGATTATTTTTTTAAAAATGACTCTAGAATAGTATGAGAGGACATGATTGGCAATGATTATGTTAAAATACACACATATTACAATACAAGAAAATGCAATATGAATAAACTTTGTGACATGATAATCAAAAATACAAATAAAATTTAGATTGTATAACTGCTACACTGCTAAAATGCTGAAGGTAGTGAATATCATGTCAAGAGAGAATTAATTGAAAGAGTAAAAACATTTTAGCATGGAGATAACACCATTGTAGTTTTGTTGTTCAGTTGTTTCAATCATGCTTGATTCTTTGTGACCCCATTTTGGGGTCAAATATTGGAGTTATTTTTCTTCTTTAGCTAATTTTTTTTCAAATGAGTTACTGAGATAAATAAGGTTAAGTGATCCAGAGAATATGTCTCTGAGGTATATTTGAACTCAGGGAAATGGGTCTTCCTGACTTCAGGCCCAGGACTCAACACACTATGGTGCCATCTAGTTGTGCTTGTAGTTTTTAAGTATCTATAAATTTGTCAGGTAAACTAGATGGAAATAGATGTAAATTTTATATTGAAAAATATCTGACTTTGAATGACTGCCCAGCTACTACCTTTGTGATGGGGAAAAATTCTTTGATTCTCTGTTTCCTCATATGTAAAAAAAGAGTGGGTTAAATTTGGTGATTTCCAAGATAGCTTCCAATTCCAAATCTATCATTTTATGATCCTAAGTTGCAGAAAGGCAGATTTCAAGAGAACTTTCTGAAAATTATAATTGCCCCAAAAGTAAATAGTGGGAGATAGTGAATTCCCCTTCACTGGAGTTTCTGTAAACAAAGGTTGCATGATCTCATCAGGAATGTTATAGATAGGATGTTTATAAATTAACAGCATAATCCCAGAGGTTTTCCATTTGTAAAATTATGATTCTATAGTCTTAAGTTTCTTTTGTATGTTTGTCCACTACATCCTTAATTAGATGGTAAGTAACTAAAAAGCAAACTGTCATTTTCTTCATTTTCCTTCCTTCCTTAATTTCTTCCTGTGTGTGTGTGTGTGTGTGTGTGTGTGTGTTGTAGTGATGCCTACAGCCCACTTCTTAGTATTACATTTTTAAATGTATAAAATACATGACATTTCAAAGATAGACAATTATACTGAAATATATGATTATCAAAATGTAAAAAGAAAAATAAGTTCAAAGACTTTAGGTTAAGAACCTGCATAGTTTTTATAGGATTCTATTTGGATTAAAGAAACTCCAAAATAAAATGTTGTTATAAGAAATCATTCTTTTACTAACAGAGTATAGGCAAGTCCTTTTATGACATCTTTTTAGTTAAATCTTAAGAGTTCCATAAACTGGGCTACCTTATAGATGGACAAACAGAAATGTAAACAGATCAATAGATGTGCTCAGTTTTTTAGGACTGAGACTCAGATTAGAAGTTTGATGGAAAGAAGCACTAGAGCAGAAGACAGGGGCCCTGGCTTCTAGTCCCTCTGCTTTTTTATCCATAACCTTTAGCCAGATGATCTCTCAGGTCCCTTCCAACTCTAAGATTCTATAATTTTATGACTCATTGGCAGACTTGGCTTAGTACAGTCAGGCTGTGCTACTTGAACCAACAGATGTGTGCGGCAAGCTGACATTTCTGTGTGGATGAAAAGATGAGATGATTACAATGACTCCATTAGCTGGTTTTGTTTTGGATGATGACATGTTTTGCTTTTTCCTAGCCTGTAAAATCTCACTGTCCCAAATCTATAGGCTATTCTCTAACCTGACTTGGCAGTGTGTGCTCTTTTGTAAGCCACATGCTTTCCAGAAACCTAGAGCCTCATCCTTTTAAAATATTTAACCAGATGCCAGGGGAGAATAATATTTTATGCATCTCTGAACAATTTTAGAACACAGCCTATGAAAAAAGCCAAAGCCCTCTCTTTGTATATTAGGTTCCCTTTTTTCCAAGCTTCTGATATTATGAACTTAGTCATTCAGAGGTTTAACTCACAGTGCTAGAAAACAAACAACTGTTACTCATTTGTAATATTGCTTAGTGAGTAGTTCAGCAGATGTCTCCTCCTCTCACTTTTAAGTTATAGAAGATATTTTAAAGTTATAGAAAGATGAGGACCATAAAAACAGAATATGCACAGTATTCCCCCTTTCTTCTAGCTTTCCTGAAAAAGCATTATAAAGGAAAAAAGTATGTATATATGTGCATATTATATGATTATATATATTATATAATATGCATATATATATGAAACAAGAAAATTTCTGGTTATTTCCCTTCCTGTTTTTGCCTGGATAATAATAGATGATTATTATTATGAATGTAGAGTAATGGTTACTTATTATTCAAAAAAAGGAAAGAAAGAAAATGTATAATTTTAAGGATTGACAAATGCTTTATATTTGTTACTTAATTTTATTCTCACAAAAATTCTGCAAGACAGGTACTTTTATTAGTGATATTTTACACATAAGGAAGCTGAAGCACAAAGCACAGAGGAAGTGATTAGCTCAGAATCATAGAGCTAAGGAGTATCTGTGGCAGGATCTGAATTTAGAGTTTCCAAGACTCAAAGTCCTATGCTCTATCCACTGAGCCACCCAGTTCCCTGAAAAACCAAAGTAGAACATATAAGCATTTTTTTACTACTATATATGGCATTAAGTATAATTCAATAAAAAATAATATGATGTGGGAGGGATTGTCATTATGATTAAAAGATCATAGAATCATAGATATAGAACTGGAAGAATCCTTATAGTCTATCTAGTCCAATTACCTCATTTTACAGATGAAGAAACTGAGATTCAGTGAGTTAAAATGACTTACTCAAGTTAGTAAGCAACAGGAGTTGGATGTAAACACAGGTTCTCTGATTCTGAAATCAATGCTCTTTCCATTGATTGTGCTGTCTTTAATGGGCTATTATTTTCTCATCCTAGTTCTCTATTGGGTTCAACTATTAAATAGAAATAATAGTTTCCGCAGTTAATAATGACTGAAATGTTGGTTTAGGAATAGATAGAGTAACATAGACCCACTTGAACAGTAGACTAAATATAAAGCTTGCTTTTTTTTTTTTTTTTTTTTGAGAATCTCCCACTAATTCTTGCAAAGCCAAGCGCTAAGGATCCCCTGACCTTCAGTTTCTTAATAAATTGGTAGTGATATGATATTCCTTCATAGAATATTAAATTGTGACCTCCAATTAAGCCAATTTGGATTTCCAGGTCAAAATGAAAGGAAAAAAAGAGCACAAAGATCATGTCTTGGTAATATTTTCCCATTTCTTTAGATGTGCTCTATTTCAATTTGCTGTAACCTATCAAGGAAGATAAGTGTATTGATTTTTGGTGTTGTTTGTTAACAAAATTTGATACTCATCTTATGCTTGATAAGTTTGCCACTGCCCAAGGCTCACTTTGGTTTATAGTACAAACTGGAATTCTTTATGCAAAGATAAATGAACTTGGGCTGGGAAGTAATATTGGAGACGCCCTTCACCCCATATTGCACTCTCAGTAACTTACTGCTTTTTGAACATGGTATAATTAATCAGAAGCGGTGCATTGTCTGAAATAATTGCTGGATGATTTCCTACACCCCACCCAAGAGAATCAGCTTATATTAATTTGCAGTTCTTTAAACAGGAAAACAAAATAAACATAGTCTGAGCTACCATGCTAGACTTCCTTTTCTGTTGTTATTATTGGTTTTGCTTTTAAGCAAAGGAAAAATCCTTCCCGCTTTCCCCTCTGTCCCCCTACCCAGACCTTCAAATACTAAAAAAAGCCTTGCACTTTAATTAAAGTCTTTTGTGGGTAAGGGCAAGAATATTGCCAAAGTGTATCAGAGTGTTTCTCTGAGAAAGAAAGAACATCCCAATGAAAAGTCAGTTAGTTCATGGAAATTCTTTTAAAGAAGAAAATCTTATTTTCCGCAAATCATGCTGAGCTCTGAGATGCTTTGGAAGCCTGCGCTTCCTAAAACAATTTACGTCTTCAATTAAGGAAATAATATAGGTTAAACCCTTCCTTCTTTGCAGAGGTGAAGGGGGGTGGACTTTGGCTGTAGAATAATGGACTAGGTTTATGTGTTTGTTAGTTTTGCTAACTTATTTTGTCTTGTTTTTCTTAATTTTTGTTTTGTTTTAAGGGCTAGAAGCATATTGGGAGATGATGAAATAGGAAAATGAAAGTGATTTAAAGGCAAATATATCAATAAATTCTAAAAGAGTTAAGTTCTTCCTAGTATATACCTTAGTGCTTATTATCCCTTCTCACTATTTTCTCTCACTGAAAGAATCATGGCATCCCAAAATGAAAATAAGTTAAGAGATTTAATACAACAATATGCAATACTTTTCCCTTCTGCCCATTCTGCCATCCCTATCGGCTAATAACTTTTCACTTCTTTTCAAAGTTAACACCACCCAAACGAATCTTGCAGTACAGAGACCTGATATATTACAGAGACTTTAGGACTCGCTTCCAAATAGACAATAACAAGGTGAATTATAGCCAGAAAACAATGTGGAAGAAAGTCCTATACATAGTTCAAGAAATTCAATCAGATAGTTACGTAAGGGAATATTTGACTTGACCAATTTAATTTAATAAAGATTAATAAATAACTATTGTGTGCCAGGCACTGTTTTAAGATCTGGGGATACAATAAATAAAAAGAAAGCTAGCCTCTGCCCTCAAAGAGCTTTCAATGAAAAGGGGTAGACACAAACATGAGGCAGGAAAATGGTGTTGGAGGAAATCAAGGATACCTGGTGGAAGGGCATTTTGTTTTGTGGAGTTGAAAGTCGGCAGGGCAATAGATGCAAAATGGAGTGAGCAGAGTGCTTTCTGCTCTCTTAAAAGGAAGACATTGGAAGAAACATGATACTCTATCTTCTAGCTCTCTAAGTAGTATGGAGAGGAGACTGAAAATGATAGTGTCTATCAGGATTTGAGTTAGATAGCATAGTGTGAGTTTAATAGTGATGAGTTCATTCTAGGAGGGACATCTAGTTCCTTAGAATTTACATCAGGTAAGGCAGGATATCCAAAATGCAGTGAGACAATACTTTCTGCGAAAGATGTTACAAGTGGAAAGAATGTTGGTTCTGAAATGATTCAAATCTTGGCTCCGCTACTTTAAATCTCAAATCAATCTTCTTTTCACTATATCATAAGATTCCCACCTCTTGGATAATATCATGATATACATATGCTTTTCAAATCTATATGTAGAACTTTAAATATATTTCTATTAAATTCCATTTTATTCAATTATCTTATTTATCCAGCTTTTTAACATTTGAGGTTTCTAGTTTTATTACATGGCATGCTTTCCCCCTTCTCTACCAACTCTGTCATTTTCCAATTTAATAAGCATGCCATCAATAAAAGAGTCCAAATCATAGATTGTTTTATTGGACTAAACAACATATGTTTATTCTTTGTTGTAGGACAAAGCCCAGTGGCACTCCAGGAAAGACTGCTCTTTTAGGTTGGGATTGATTCATTTGTTAATAATTGTTTTGAGTTTAATTATTACATCAATTCAGAATCCACTTAACTGTAAGATATCCTATATTTCCCCACTTTATCCATGAAAATATCAGAGAAAATTGTTTGAATGACTTGCAAAAATCAATTCCTATTACACCTATGGCATTCTCTTTCTTAATAATGTATAGTAAGATTGTCAAACAAAAAATGGAGGGATGGAGGAGTAAAGTTATTTTGGAACATATTGTTATTAGGGAACTTATATAGAATTTAGCATTATTAAAAAAAAAAAAACTTTCAGAGATGCTAGTAGGGCTACAATGCCTCTCATAGCCCACAAGACAATCATATACCGATGCATTGCAGCTTTCCCAGTAGCCTTTATACTACCTTTCCCTGAAAAAAGAGGAACTTGAAATACTATCCTTGTAGGTGGGAAAGGAACCCCTTTCTGGTTAAATGTCTATTTGGTTCTAAGAAAACCCTCTTTCAAGGAAAAGAGAGAGACAACATTTAGCTGGCTGAAACTAGTTCTGTAGTGATAGGCTAAAGAATCCTATTAGTATTTGTTTAAAGATGCTTATTTAGACCCTATTGGTGATATGCCTAACTCGTAGGTGGTATTGTCGGCTTCTCAGTTTACTCAGCAATAAATCCACTAAGACTTTTGCAGAAGAATAAAGATGTTCTTTAAAAAGTATGAAATTTCACTCTCAATGTTCCTTTCCTTCAGTGTAGCTTTACCTAAGCTTACTTTATCATCCATTTTTTGTTTATTTTATATTTTACTTAAGGTAGACAAGATAGATCATAATAGCTATCTACTCAATAAATACATGCATAGCAGAGATATTGGTGGGAAAAAAAAAAAACTTGTATTATTTACTTGGGAGTCCCTGGTGGGTCCCTCAGTAATGCAAATATGTTTTATTGTACAGATTACTTCAAAAACTGATACAATCTGTTACAGTGTTTCCCTGGGTTTCCATGTATCTTAATTAACCACAAATTAGGAATAGTTTCATGCAACTGGTGAGACAGTATGTGAATGTGACATGTTATAATATAAAATCCTAAGTATGAGAGCCATTGCAAAGGAAGATGGAAAATGCGCTCTTAGTCTAAGGAGATGAATAGTGGATTTAGACTCAGGGACTTTGGGTTTAACTCCTAAACCTCACACTAACTGTGATTCTAGGCAAGCCTTTTCATCATATTTACCCAAATATAAACAGGGTTAATTCTACTAGTATTCGGGAATAACTTTGTGTAGTAGAATTTATATAGGCTGGAGGAGACACTTATCTTCTCTGTAAAGTAGAAATGGTAATAACTGTGATGATACCTCAAGGGATTGTTTTTAAGATCAAATGCCTGAATATTTGTAAAGGGCCTTATAAAGGGTCTTGAAGCACAATATAAAGGTAAATTAATCATTATTATTTTCTACCTCAGGACAACTAGGTGATACAGTGGATAGAATACCAGGATGGAGTAAAACACACACACACACACACACACACACACACACACACACACACACACACACAAGCCCTCACATTTACTAATTATGTGACCTTAGGCAAGTCAATTAACTTTGTCTCAGTTTTCCCATCTGTAAACTGATGTAGAAAAAGAAATGGCAAACTACTCCAGCATCTTTGATAAGAAAACCCTCAATGGGTTTGTAAAGAGTCAAACATGACTGAGAGAAAAAGAATATTTGATTTAGCAAAGGGCATTAGTCATATCTATTGGGCAAAGTATGTCCCAAAACAAAATGCCAATAATTAATACATGGAGGACAGGATGTGTTCATAGTGTAGAAGTGTTTCCTTTAAATTCATAAAGAAGATAAACATTAAAAAGATGCTCTTATAGCCCAGATAAAATGAGGAAGATCTGACAGTAATTGCTTAAATGAGATTGGCAATTTAAGCAAATTTGGGCTGCATGGACAAATAATCTATACCCAGCAAGACAATTGGTGTGCTGATGCATTGTGGCTTTCATGATAGCCTTCAGCACTCCATTTCCCTTTTCCCTGAAAATTTAAACCTAGTTTTGATCACAGTAAGACATGCAATTCATTTTCTGTTGTATTGTGTCAAGTTGCTGAAGAGATGAAGAGCATTAATCAGACTATAAGTGCATCTCCAGCAACTATCTGGCACATGGCACAAAAATATTCCTGCTTATTATGCCCTAATTATTATTCCTGTTTTTTTTGGTTCTAATCACTCCTACATAAAGTAAAACAAGTTCCACAGTATATTTTCTACTAGGTTTTCTGGTCTGATTCATTTTAGTTTTAAATGATTCATTTCCAGAAAGATTCTTATAACCTATTTGATCTTACCAGGATCAGATGATTATAGATTTAGAATTTTAAGAAACTTTAGATTATCTAATGCAAACTCCTTATTTTATGCATGAGCAAATAAAGGTCCAGAAACATTAAATGACTTGTCTATGATTACAGAGGTAATCATTGCACTGATTTCTAGGTCACATGTGTCATGTTTACTATTTGGGGATAAAGTGCAAATGCTTTGACTTCAAATTATCAAATGGAAATTATTTCAGTTAAAAGTTTTACCTGTTATCATGACTTCATGATGCAGTGTGCTTATCCAGATATATTGTTAATTTTAGATTTCAATATTTCCTGCATGCCTTTTAGAGTTTAGGTTTATTTATAAAATGCCAAGCTAAAACTAAATACATTTCATTGTCTAATTCCATTTTGTCTTCTGGTTACATTTTACTTTCTTCCTGTATCTGGAAGTGGGTCTTAAATTGTTTTGTGGAGTAACAGGACTCTGATCTATAAGAATCTATCTCTTTGTGCTATCTCTGAAAAGAAACAATTTCTTTCTCCTTCCTTCCTTCCTTTATTCCTTCCTTCCCTTCTTCCTAGTGGAACTGTCACACAGTTAATAAGTACTGAGACCAGATTTGAACTCAGGATGATTAGTATAACTGTACCACCTAGCTGCCCCCGAAATATCATGGACATGAACAAAAAGTCAACCTGCTTGGCTGGAGAGACTATTTTTGTATTTTCCTTGTTTATATCTGTTCAATCATCAAATTCTACAAATTGGAGTTTGGTTTATCATTTGGTTGATTACTTAATCTTGAGAAAATGATGGGAGAAATCTTAATAATGTTGATTAAGCTTAAAAGTGTGTCAATCATTCATTTTTAGAGAGCCGGTTGTTAAACATTTACCAACATGCTGCTGAATTCACAAAATAATCTCCTATAGTTTCCTAGGTTGGAGCAAAATCGTTAGGAACTAAACAAAACAACATCAGCTGCTTGGAAACTTGCTAATTCTGCACTGTTACATGGCCAAAATGCCACCATAGCATTTTTCCCTTTGGATGAAATGATCTCTTTTTGCTAGTAAGCAGAAAATTTACATGGTTCTGATTATTAATAAATATAATATGATTTTAACAGAAGTATGGAGAATACACTGAGCAGTGCCAGACTCAGCAGACATGGCACATAACATACTTGCCCTGTCACAGAAATAAGAGTCAGCAGTGGATTGTGAGGAGCATTTCATATAGTATATGAATGCTTAGAAAAGAGTTGGTATAAAATCTATATCAAAAAGATAAATAGGACAAAACCTACATCCCACTGACTAGGATGAGAAAAGAGCTTGATCATTCTTTTTTCTTCCTGGGCCCACATTCCTTTTATGTATTACCAATAAAAAACATAAATCATTAAATTGATGTCCTTTAGATTATGAAAATGCACAGGGACTTTATTGTCACTTGGCAGGTTCAGTCCTATTGGTAGATGTGTTTGGTGTATTCATTTTTACATAAGGATTTAAGTCTTTACTTAGGGAGATTTTGTATTCTCCTCTTTCCCCTCCTCTTGCAAAACTAGAATTATTAGAATTTAGGTGCTTTGAGTGCTAGTACCTTCCCTTTGTTGATTCTCTCTAATTAATAGTAATAATATATCTAATATTTATAATCTTATATTTTATTATATAGACATAGTTTTTCCTGGTTCTATTCATTTTGCTTTGTATCAGTTCATATAAATATTTCCAGATAGAAATTCAAGCTTTGAAGAAAATTAAAGAAATGCTATAATAAGAAGATAAGGAGGGAGATTATTCTCAACACTGAGATCAATCTATAGTAGCATTTATGGGGTAGTGGGACATATAGATATGTGTGTGTATATAGATATGTGTGTGTGTATATATTATTGTATATATTATATATATATATATATATATTCATTCATATCTATATGTATAGATGTACATACATATCTATGCTTACATAGATATATTTATGTATATACACACATATACATATCTATACATTCACAGATATATATATACATATATATCTATATGCTTACACATACATACATAAAATGAATATGTGTACATATATGCACATGCATATATAGGTTTTACATAGCTGTTTTCATTTCTACCACTAGACTATTAGTTCCTTAAGACTAGTCTTTTGCCTTTCTTGGGATCCCCATTACTTAACATAGGGCTTGGAGCATAGAAGATGATGAATAAATGCTTACTGACTTGAAATAGTAGCTCTTGGGAATGAAACAGGAGAATATAATGATAAGTTTTCCATGGTTTTATTTTCCATTGTTTTTAACTTCTTATTTTATCACACTGACTTTCACATTAATAGTGTTTTTTTATGTCAAGGGATCCCAGCTATGTTGACCTTCAAGTTACTAAATGGATAATTGTGTGTCATAATTTTCTCAGTTGCTTTTTACTAATGTGTTTCAGAACTTAGAATTATTAATGAGACGGTGGATAATTTAAAAATGGAGAATGTAGAGAATATGTATATATAAGTATATCATCTCAGAATAATTTTTATGTATTAGATAGATAGATAGGTCACTATGTATGTGTTTGCGTGTGTGTACACACACTTATTATTTGTGTATAACCAGAAACAGGTCAGTTGGTGAGAGAAAGAGAGAGAGAGAGACAGACAGAGAGAGAGAGAGAGACAGAGAGACAGAGAGACAGAGAGACAGAGACAGAGAGAGACAGAGAGAGACAGAGACAGAGAGAGACAGAGACAGAGACAGAGAGAGAGAGACAGAAAGAGAGAGAGACAGAGACAGAGAGAGAGACAGAGACAGAGAGAGACAGAAAGAGAGAGAGACAGAGACAGAGAGAGAGAGACAGAGACAGAGAGAGAGAGAGACAGAGAGACAGAGAGACAGAGAGAGAGAGAGAGAGACAGAGACAGAGACAGAGAGAGAGAGAGAGAGAGAGAGAGAGAGAGAGAGAGAGAGAGAGAGAGAGAGAGAGAGAGATGATAGATTAGTGGAAAGGAAAATCTAATACTGTAGTGATTTAAATTGCTGCCCATGATTGTCACCCATCCTGTGACTCATAAAATTCTCTTGCCTCATAAATTCACTATATAAGGCCCACCCAATGTACTGAGGTACTGAAGACTTTTCATATTATTTTGTTGTTAGCAGAAGAGCAGAACAGCCTGTTTTGTCCCCTGCTCTCATTACGTGATTGAATCCATTTTGTTTTCTAGTCATGAAATTCCCTAACATGCTTTTATATTACTTATATCATTCTTTGTAATATATCGGAGCCAATTATCTTCCCTTGTAGATGTCTCCAAGTCTTTGGACAAGTCTTAGCTTCAGTTTTTTAGAAACTGACTTCTTAGTTTTGTATCTATTGATTAAGTCAAATTCAAATTCATAGGTTAACTGTTTGATTTCCTTACGTAGTGCTGGGAATAGAGATCTGGGCCTGGAATCAGGAAGATCCAATGCTAGCCCCACACACTTACTAGTTGTATGACCTTGGGCAAGTCATTTAATCTAGGTACACCAGTTTCCTCAATTATAAAATTTGGGTAAGAATAACATGTGCCTCACAGGGCTATTGTGAGGATCAAACGAGATAAAATTTGTAAAGTGCTAAGTGTAGTTTCTGGAACTTCCTAAGTCTTTCTTTCCTTCCATATTTCCTTCCTTCTATCTTTCCATCATCTTTTGTTTCTTTTAATACCTCCATTCTTCCATTTTCCTTTCCTTCCTTCCTTTTTTCCTTCTATTCTCTTTCCCTTTTTTCTTTCCCTTCTTTCTTTCCTACCTTTCTTTTTAACCTAACTATATGCCCATCCAATAATAAAGTAAATGGTGAAATAGTAAAGTAAACGGCACAGTCAATTTTACATTAAATGTTCATAGAATTTTTGATTTGTAGGTTATTTATAATCTTCATTCACTGCCCAAATCAGTCCATGGTCACAGACAATAGGACTATTTAAAATAAATGTATGTATATATAGATATAGATACATGTGTAGATGTATGTGTGTGTGTATATACACACACATACGTTTATTGCCAGGAAGATAGGGAAAATTAAGTCTCTGCCTCCATGTTTGATGATATTTCCAAATATAATAATATAACACAACAGAAAATTTCCAAATTAGTTCATCTCAACTTTTTTTTCTATACTTCTGTAGATAATTGAGAAATATGTAGTATCCTTTGTTCATTAAGATAACACTTCTGATCCACTATTAGAAGAAAATATGCTTTGAAAGGTTTAGAAAGAAATATTAACAGAATTATCATGATCCATTCCCATATCTATCCATTAAATAGTTTAATATGACTATAAACATAGGGAATATAATTCTAGTAGAATTGGTAGAATTCTAGTAGAACACTGGTAGAAGTTTAATGTCTGTGTAGGGTCAAGATTCTTAACTTTATTTGTGTATGGACCCCTTAGGCAATCTAATGAAGCCCTGTGGAACTCTTCAAAGAATAATGTTTTTAAATGTTTAAAAAGTACTTAGAATATAAAAGGAAATTGATTACATTTAAATAGTTATTTTTTTTCAAGTGAGTACAACCAGGAGAACTTTGTACACAATAATACCAATATTGTCCAATGAAAAAACTAACCGGGTGACTTGGCTAATCTCAACAATACAATGATTAAAGACAATTCCGAAGCATCGATGATGAAAAATGTTATCTGCTTCCAGAAAAAGAACTGATATTGTCTGAATAAAGACTGAAGTATACGGTTTTTTCTTTCTTTATTTTTCTTTCCTTCCTTCTGCCTCCCTTTCTTTCTTTCTTTTCCTTGTTTCTTTCTTTCTCTTCTTTCTTCCTTTTCCTTCTTTCTTTCTTTCTTTCTTTCTTTCTTTCTTTCTTTCTTTCTTTCTTTCTTTCTTTCTTTCTTTCTTTCTTTCTTTCTTTCTTTCTTTCTTTCTTTCTTTCCTCCTTTTGCACAAAATGACTAATGTGGAAATGTTTTATGTGATTGCACACCTATAATCTATATTACTTTATTATCTCATGGAGGGAAGAACAGATAGAATTAAGAACTTAAAACTTTTAAAAATGTAAAAAATGTTTACATGTAATTGGGGAGAGAATATAATAGTCTTTTAAAAATAAAATAATATGAAGGATGACCTAAGTGTATATATGAAATACCCATTCTAAAAACCCCTGCTCTAAAACAAGGGAAAATATACATCATTTGTATTAGCCTGACCATATTCTAAAGATTGTGTTCAGTTTTGAGCATTATTTAAAGGGAACAGAAACAAACAGGAGAGGGACTAAAGGAAGTTGATCATCTTAATGGAGAATAGTTTCAAACTCAGACTATATGAGGAATAGTTAAAGAAATTAACTATGAGACTGGAAAGGAGATTTAAAGAGACAGTAACATCTATAGTTTACATAGTTGAAGGACTTTTCTGTGGAAGGAGGATTTGACTTATACTGTGATTTTTCATGGTCTTGAGCAAGAATCAATATATAGAAGATACAGAAGAACAGATTTTGATTTTAATGCATTTCTAAGAATAAGAATTGTCCCTAAAATAGAATGGACTAATTCATGATAATGCAAATAGGATGTGGAGAGCTAGCCTTGAAGATAGGATGACCTGGATTCAAATCCTCCTTTTGAGACACTGACTCAGTGTCTGACATTTGAGATATGGTTGGCAAATAATTTAGCCTTATAGTACCCCTCACTGCAATATAACCCATCTCACAGGTCTCCAAGGCTATAAATTGCACAGCAATTATGGATCTTGATTACTAGAATTTCCTCACCAAAAGTTCCTTATATTAATAATTTCACATATCAATTTCCTATAACCCTCAAAAAACAAACAAATGAACCCCTTTATAATTTATTTTCAAATTAACACTAAGCTATTACTGCCAGAGATATCATTCAGGAGATTCCTAAAGTTAAACTAGATTATTTGTAAAGTGCATTTTGAGTTCAAAAAACTATAATTATAACAAGAAATGGGGATTATGTGGTGATTAAGGAAAGACAATGTGGTACATTGGGACCAATATTTCATTTAAAGCCACAATCCTGATATGGTCCAGGGTAAATGTAGCTATAAGCCTCACTATATAGCATTGCCAGAAGAGTGCTGGACATTGCCTTGAAGTGAGGGACACCTGAGATAGAATTCTGCTTCAGACTAGTTATATAATGTTGGGCAAGTCACTTAATCTCTTGTAGACTCAGTTTCCTCATCTATAAACTAAGGGAAATCATAGCCCCTACCTTCCAGGGTTCTTTTGAGGGTTAAACGAGATAGCAGATAGTAAATTTTGCATAGATCGAAGAATTAATTAAATGTTTTCTGTTACTTCTATTATTAAAACACTTGACTTCTCTGAGTTTCAGTTTCTTTACCTGTCAAAAAAAGGTATTGGACCAGGTAGCCTTTGAGGTACCCAAATCTCTGATTCTAGATAATTATCGAAATTCTAAGGCTGGGTAAGTAGGGTGTGATTAAAATAATCTGGAAGAGAACAAAGAAATCACATCTAATTTATAAGAAAATATTTATCCTATAACTTATCTTTATTATTGTAAAAATCATTTCCTGGATAGTATGATGGATAACTAATGTGAATCGATTCATATAATGGATTGAACAGAATACTTGGGATATGATATAATGAGATTTTACAGGTTATTGTTAACACTCATGCTTTGATTTGTTTTGTTGTTTTACCCACTTTTGAATTAATCCAGGCCAGTGCATCAATCATTTGGTGCCATAGAAATAAAGAATTAAGAGTGGTGATGATGGCTTTTGCAATTAATCTACTTAAACTAAATTGTTCAAATTCTGTATATATGGACAGATGCCATGGATAATTCATGATCCCCAAATCTCTAATTAACATGAAGAGGTTTGGAGTAGGCTTGTCAATAGAGGGTGGTAAACATTGCTGTGTATACAAAATTAGTCACAAACTCACCATTAGTTATTGAAAGCTAAATGGAGGCAGTGCAGTGAATTATTTTAACTTCCCCTAAAGATTTAGAAACTCAGAAGAGGAAAAATGAAGCAAGGATAATAGATTATACGTATGCTGAGCACACTGGAGTATCTAAGACGGTGACCTTTAAGAGTGGACAGAACAGACTCTCTCTCTCACTAAAGCTGAATTTAGTTCAGTACTTGGTGATTGGGTGAATTCAACATGTACTTCTAATCCCAAACATCCCTACAGTTTGCCTTGGGAGTTTTGGACAATCTATATATATATGTTTTTTTTTTTTTTTTTTTTTTTTTTTTTTTTTTTAGTTCACTCAGTAGAATCATACCCAACCTTCTGGCTGGCACAGATGTGTATTAACTCTAAGAGCAAATGTGGCCAAGATATATTAGGATCCTCAGTAGATGTCAAAGAAATCAAAATTGATTATTCAGTGGAGCATATTAAAGCATTTCTAAAAGGCAAGCACATGTTCTTGGGAGCTCAGGAAGAAAAGTTTCATATCAAAGAGAGCCATCTACATTCAGAAAGAGGAATGTGGGAACTGAGTATGGTTCACAACATAGCACTTTCATTTTATATAATGCACATATTGGATTTAACATATATTTCTAACATGTTTAACATATATTGGACTATTTGCCATCTAGGGGGAAGGGGGGAAATAGAACATAGGGTTTTGCAAGGGTTAATGTTGAAGAATTATCCATGCATATGTTTTGAAAAAATAAAAAGCTTTAATAAAAAAAGGTAAATGTTAGAAGAAATGCCTGTGATGAGAGCCTGCATAATATGATAGAAAGAGCATGGATTTATTGTCAGAAGACTTGGGTCAAGTCATACCTCTAATACTTTCTAGATACAACTTTAGTCATGTCTCTGGACCTCAGTTTCCCTACCTGTGAAATGAAAGAATTGGACTAGAATGGCTTTGCGGGTCTCTTCCAGATTTGAATATAGTCCTTTGAGAATTTCATTTATTACTTCATATATAATGATAAAGAAATAAGATTTTTTACTTCCAAATTTAGATTATTTTCCACCTATGCTACTATTTTCAAAGGGAGTGAAGTAGTAGAAACAATGGAACCTGCAATTTAGTTTTTAGAAGTAACTCTTGGTTGTGAAAATACCCTATGCTTTTCAACTTTCTGTCAACTTAGCCAGAAGCATTGAGAAGTTAAATGACTTGTCTATAGTCAAAGGTTCACTTGTCTTAAAATCAAGACTTAAATCCAGGTCTGAATGATTCTAAGGCTGCTATATCCACAGTGCCACAATACATAATAAAAGTTATAATTTGATACATGGAGTCTTTTTTCTTAAATTCCCTTTTCTCTTTTATATTTTTAAGTAACAATGGAGTATGTTAAATAATATTAATGACAACCCGTTGACCATTATTAATTGTTTTAAGATATAATTTCTTAGTTTAGATATCATAGTATTAGGACTTTCATTCAGTTAAATATAGTCTGATAGTATGACCCCTTTTCTTTGGCATGTGGTTGAGAAAAATGTTTTTATTATCATTTTTTTAATTGTTTAAAATGTTAGAGAAAATTAAAAGGTCTTTTGAGTGCCCCACAACCACCACAGTTAGAAAACATATTCCTTTTTTTATTTAAAGGTTTTAACACTTGTAAGTACCTACCCAATGGGCCAGAACTACAAAGCATGGCAGTTGTATTTGTCACAATGTGTATGTTTCTTTTCAACATTTTATTTTCTGGAGGGTGCTCTAAGTGTTCAGCGGAGGATATAAAAATATGTCTTTGGGCCTTGGCATTCTCTTAACTTATATAAGACACTTCTGGAGATGGAACTGGTGCTTCAATGAATAGAATTTACTTATAACTAAGAGGAATCGAGGGCTAGTCTTTCATGTTATACATATACTGTATAGGATGTTAGATTAATTCCACTATTGAGGAAGGAAGGAGTGGAGAAAGGTTTTTGTCACAATGCATTAAGATCTCAAACACAAAGCATTGTCTGTCCTATCCCATTTCCCAAAAGCAATGGGAAATGTTGAGTAAGTCTTTTTAACATCTGCTTTGCTATTAATTCATTTTGCCAGCATCTTTAATTTAGGGTGACAGCAGACTCCTAGGCCCTGGACACCATCACTCTCAATAACAAAATATTGTTGTATGAGGGATGTTTTCCTCTACTGCTGTTTAGAGGCAAATCTCAGTAGCTTCACTGCAACTTGCGAAACCAAAGGAATTAGGCTGACATCTCCCTCTCTCCTTATCTTTTGCAGCTGGTGCTACATATATCTTTGGGAAAAGTGGAGGACTCATACTCTACACATGGCCTGCGAATGACAGACCCAGCACACGCTCAGATCGCCTTGCTGTGGGCTTCAGTACGACAGTGAAGGATGGCATCCTGGTTCGAATTGACAGTGCTCCAGGACTCGGTGATTTCCTCCAGCTTCACATAGTGAGTAATGAACCCCAAGCCGGATATACTTGTCCCTCAAACTTTTTCTTATGCTGTAGTCTAGGGAGACACAATGGACTAATCCAGATATGTGCTACAAGTGTGCCTTTATAAAAAAGTAGCCTTTGATACAGTGTTGTCATCATATTAGTGATATACGTCCATTCAGCCCAATGCAGAATTTACAGAGTCTGGGACTGGTTCTAGGGGAGCTGTTGAAAGGGGGAAGTTGGTGCTCTGCCTCTGCTATGCTCTGATTCTGCTAAGACAAGTGTTGAAAAAGTTGATCCATTATTCCTTCTCTTCTTTGATGATAGTTCAGCCTCTGATTACCTGACAATCTAGTTTGCTTGCTATATGAATAAAAGAAAATCATTAATAGTTTTATTAATAATCTCAGGTGCAACTAGAATAGCAGATTTGAGTATTAAAGATCTTTCAGGCTGTTGTTTTCTTGGAGATTTTTTTGAAAATGAAAGGTATGGTGAAGAATGATAATCAGAAGGGAAGAAAAACACCACGCTTGTTCTAAGCCTTGTGTCTATAAGCTAAATGAGCATTTACACTTAATTATTTGATACCATGTGGACTCGGTGCAATTCTAGGAAATTTAAATGATTTGGGGTGGAAAATTGCCATGCTATGATGATAGAAAGTATTTTTATAGCAACAATTAACCCATTTTATAGTATGTGCAGTCTGGAAAAAAAATGTAGGCTAAAAAAAGGATATGATTCTCATCTATAAGTACCTAAGTGCAGTTACCAAGAGTGAAGAGAGGAATTGTTCTCATTAGTTAGCAATGACAAGACTAGAAAGAATGGATTTAATTTGGAACAATAAAAGTTCAGTTTTAAATAGCAGGAAAAGGGAAAGCAGTTAAGAGAAAAGATCAACTGGGGAATGCAGCCAACTCTTGAAAGAAGGAAAATAATCAGATTTACCTAGAAAATTTTGAGTCAGAGACATGGTATTTGGAGAAAATCAAGAGTTTTGATTAGATCACTGCTTGCCGCATTTAGATATGACTGTCTTTAGTTTAGGAAGCTACAACAACTTCAGCTGTAGCTACTAAAGTGTCTTTCAAGAACTTGTTATTTCAAGTAACAAAGAAAGTGAGCAGTTTGCCATCCTGATTCCCCTAGCTGGTAGCATTCTCGCTTCCCTCTGAGCCGCGAATGCCAGGCAGTTCTGGGGAGGAGAGAAGGAATGGTTAGAAATTATAATTTTAAAGACATGGAGCTGGCCCTAGAGTCCAACTATGAAAATTTACGTTTCCATTCTGCTCCCCTCATCCCTTTCTTCTGTCTGGTCATTATAGTGATATTGTCCACCTGCTCTTAGGAACTCTAAAAATTAAGTTAAATTTATGAGGAGTAATAAGACAGGTTTACCATAGCATTTGCCTCAGGATCTACCCCTGGGATCCGCCCCGTAGAAATTTTCTAAAACTATGTTGTGTTGTGCTTTTCAAGCCATAGTTAATAGACTGTTTGCCCTGGTATCTAATAGTATAAATATAACTGTAAACAGTAGGCATTTAATAAATATCACATGCCTTATACTTTGCCTCTGTGAATAAAACCACATTTTGTAAATCAAAGTCCTAATACTTTAAATCTCGTGTGAGTTGGAAGATTGTGAAACACATATTGATTGACTTATGTCCATTATAAACTCAATATTAGCAGTAGTTCTCTTCCATTCTCATGATTTACTATATAGTAGGGTGGTTAACTAAAAACAATGTGACTTAGGGTTGCCATGTGACAAATAATTAATCCATGACCTGGAACCTTTTAATGATAGGGTATTGGTAACTAACTTCATCTCCTTCTGCACACATAGACACTATGTAGATGATTTTCATTCAGATACATGCTTAAGAGAGAGACTTTGTTGACCTATGTGGAACTGGAAGACCTCCTTGCCATTTTAGCTTGGGTTTTCAGCTGACAGTGTTTGTCCCAAACTGGCATTGGATCATAGGCTTTAGAATTCATAGGAAACTTAAAGACCATCTAATCTAAACCCCTCATTTTACAGATGATGGAACTGTAACATGAGGGCACTCAATGATCTGTAAGGTCTCTTTCAACTCTAAATTCAATTATCTTATGACATGAAAGTATAAGGGATTGCTAAGAGAACCAAGAACATTGCTCAAAATTTTAGCCTTGCTGTAATTGTCATTGGTATAATTGATGGGTATATGCTTTATTTTTTTTATTTGAGTATAAAAACTGAACTTGTGATTTCATCAGTGTAAAAAACTCCTGAATTTGGAAATTTCCTCTGCCAGTCAGCACTTTATTTGCAACTTATCTAGTCATAGAAAATTGCCTAATAGGTTGCTAGACTTGTCCAAAATATTCATTTACTAAGCCTCCATTGCCTTGAACTTTGTCTTTGTGAATAAAAGTGCAATTTTCAAATCTAAATTATGATATTTAAAAACCTATGTAAGTTGGAATATATAACACATTGATTGATGTATAATCGTTTCAGCGAACTAAAATAACCAATAATTATGTAGCAAAAGCAGGACATGCACACAAGTCATTCAGTCCTAAGATGCCTTATGCCACTGTATCTTGCTCATATAACATATACAAGAGAACATATTAAATATGTGTTGATATACTTATGCATCTAGGTATCAGTAGATCTAAGTATAACATATGCAGCATATACAAATACTGTCATATCAAAGTAGCTTCTTGGAAGCTATCATTCCAATAGTCTCTCAGGATAATAATAGTTAACATTTGTATGGCTCTTTAAAAATGGCAAAGGATTTTTACATGCTATACTTCCTCTTAAACACCTTTGAAAGAATGTTTTGATCACATTCCATCCTCAAAGCTCTCCTTTGAGGTAGTCAATGGAAAGAGGGACATCTATATGGCACAGTGAATGGACAGAATGCTTCACTTGGAAGCCGGGAGACTTGGGTTCAAATTTTAGCTCTGATATTCACTAGCAGTATAATCTTGCTCAAATTACCTAATGATTATTGTCCTCAATTTTTTCATCTCAAAAATGGAATGATGATAGTTATAGCATTTACACTGAAAAGTTATGATTATCAAATGAGTTATTGTATAGGAAGTCTTTCACAAACAAAAGTCTATATACATATCAGGTAGTAGGGATACTAATGATACTAATAGTAGTAGAAGGAGATTGTGAGAAGTAGGGTAGTAAAATGTACGAAGCATTGGATTTGGAGTCAGGAAAACTGAATTCAAATACAGACTTAGACGTTTACTTGTTGTGTGACATTAGGCAAGTCACTTGACCCCTATCTACCTCTATTTCCTCTTCTGTAACATGGGGATAATAATGCTATCTACCTCCTAGAGTTGTTGTGAGAAAAAATGAAAAATTTGTAAAGTACTTTACAGGCCTTAAAGAATTTTATAAATCTTAGGTGCTGGTTCTGATATTTAATTTACATCATAATATTTAAAAATACACATGAGCCAGAATTCTATACATAACAGATTAATTTATAGTATCTCACGTGAACTGATACTGAGTGAAGTGAACAGAATCAGGAAAATATTATGCACAGTTACATTAACATAACATAATGATTAACTTTGATAGACTTAATTCTTCCCAGCAATACAATGATCCAAAACAATTCCAGTAAACTTATGATGGAAATTGTACTCTATATCCGGAAAGAGAACTATAGAGACTGAATGAGGACAGAAGCATGGTATTTCCTTTTTCTTTCTTTCTTTTTTTTTTTTTTTTTTTCTTTCTCATCTTGTTTCCCTTTTGTTTTGATTTTTTCTTTCACAATATGCCTAATATGGAAATAGGTTTAAAATGATCATACTTGTTTAACCCATATCACTTTGCTTTTTATATTGAATAGGGTGAAAGTAAGGGAGGGAAGGAAAAAAAATTGAAACTCAAAATCTCACAGAAATGAATATTGAAAACTATTTTTACATGCAATTGGAAAAATAAAATATTATTGAATTCAGAAGAAAGTGATTTAAAAAATAGTCAGTAATTATATGTCAGATAGATAATAGTAAGAACAGGAGCACCAGCAGGAGCACCAGCAGTAGTAGTAGAAATAGAAGTCATGGTGGCATTGTTAGCCCTCTTTTATAGAAAGTGTTGTCTATCTCCCAGAGTAGCTATTTTAATGAGATAATGTATTTAGGCTCATTATAAAAATACTGTTGTTATTATTACAGATGAGTAAATTGAGGTTCAGTTCTAAATGTCATATAACTTGCTCTAGAACATTCAGTTATCAAATGGCAAAATCAGAATTCAAACTCAGGTCTTCCAATTATAGATCTAATGCTTCTTTTTCTCCACCTCCCTGCTGCCAGTATTGAAACATTTATTGAACATTTCATTTAAAATTATTTTCAAAACTAGTTCAATTTCTTTGCTGGTAAATTTTGTTGCTTGAAACATGCAAAAGTTATTTGATAAAAGTCTTTTGTAAAAACTTTTAGGTTATATATGTACATATTTTTTACATATTTCTGTATGAGTTGGAGAGAAAAATCAGAACAAAAGAGAAAAACCATGAGAAAGGAAAAGAAAACAGAAATTATTTTTTTTAAAAAGGTGAAAATAGTATGCTTCAACTCACATTCAGTCTCCTTAGTTCTCTCTCTGGATGCAGATGGCATTCTCCATCCCAAGTCTATTGGAATTGTCTTGGATTACCAAATTGCTAAGAAGAACTAAGTCTAAGTTCTCCCCTTTCAAAGCCAACATTTATTATTCCATTATTTTGAATTTTGTCATTTGGTCCTTTTCTCCCTACTTTCTCTTCCTTGACAACTTTATCCACCCCTTGGCTTCAATGATTATTTCCACTCGGGTACCTCCCAAATCTATCTCTTCATTCCTGACCTCTCCTCTGAGGTCCAGTCCTGCATTTAAACTACTATTGAATATATCTACGTCAAAGCCCTGTCTTGACCTCAATCTCAATATATTCCCCCAACCAAACTCATCATGTTTTCTTCCAAACTAGTCATTTTAAAAAATATCCCTATTTTTTGATTGATGGCATGATCCCTTAATCTAGTCACTCAGGCGCAAAACCTTTAAGCCATTTTTTAATCTTTTCTCTCCTTCACCAACTATATCCAATCAGTTGCAAGTCTTGCTGATTCTAATTCTATGCTATCTTTTTTTTTTTTTTTTTTAATCTATGTCCTTCTTTGGACAACTAGATGACTCAGTAGTTGGAACACTGGGTGTGGAGTCAGAAATACCTGAGTTGCTTAAGTCTTGCCTCAGACACTTACTAGTCATAATGATCCCAGTCATTTAATCTGTTCACCTTATTTTTCTCCACTGGAAAAAGGGGTTAATAACACCTTCCTCAAAGAGTTATAAGGATTCAAGTAGAGAATATTTGTAAAATGCTTAGCAACAGTTCCATGTACATAGTAGGTATATATAAATGATTATCCCCTTCCTTTCCTACTTTCATCACACCCATGAAGTTCCTCATTATACTTGCTAGCTACTGTAACAGTTCCCTGAATAATATCCTTGTCTCTAATCTCCTCTCTTCCTCAATTTATCCTTCCAAAGGATGGCTTGCATGGTCTTTCTAAAATGCATATTTGATCACATCATTCCCAAGTTTTTTAAGGTAAAAATTTAATGCCCACCCTACATAATCTAGCAACAACAATCTACCATTCCAGCCTTATTGTTTATTAATCCTCATAATCACTAACTAGACCACTTGCCAGTCCATTATCTTATCATATGTGATATGATAACCCCCAAAGGTAATATAATTTTAGTTAGTATTCATAAATAGATGGCTTCCTAAAGAAAGAATGCTATAGCCCCAAAGCCCTTTGCTGAAAATAAAACACATTTGGAGTATCATCATCATAATAATAACTAGCATTTATATATTATATACGTATAATATATATATACTCTAATGTGTGTCATGAACTATATTAATATTTACAGATATTTTCTCACTTGATCCTTATAATAATCTTGTGAGATAAGTATTATAATTATCCCCATTTTGTAGTTGAGAAAAATAAGGCAATTACATGTTGAATGACTTGTCCAGATCATATAACTAGAAAGCATCTGAGGAGGAATTTGGACTCAGATCTTCCTGAGTCCAGTTCCAGCACTCTATCGACTTTACCACCTAGCTATGGCATTCAATTTAGGGTGCCAGGTTTAAGGAAGAGTACTGAGGAGAATATAGAGGAAGCTGATCAAAATAATGAGGATACTCCAAATCATTATATACAAGATAAATTGAACAAATCAGGGATTTTTAGCTTAAAGAAATGTTAGGAAGAACATGATAATCAGTCTTCAAAATGCAAAAAAAAAAAGCTATAATGTGGAAAAGGGATTGGATCTCTTTTACTTAGGCTCAAAAGAAAGAGTGAGAAACAATGGAGAAAGGTTAAAAATTGGATCTAGGTTCCATATAAGTATAAAGTTTCCTAAAAATTAGAACTGTCCTAATGAAGAATAGGGCAATTAGTTACCATGGTGGATGTAGAGCTGGGCCTGGAATCAGCAAGACTTGTCTTTTGGGAGTTCAAATCTGGCCTCAGACATTTATTAGCTGTGTGATCTTGGACAAGTCACCTAACCCTGTTTACCTCAGTTCCTCTTCTCTAAAATGAGCTGGAGAAAGAAATCACAAATTAATCTAGCATCTCTGTTAAGAAAACCCCAACTGGGGTCAGAGAGTTGAAAATTAACTTAACAACAAAAATAGAATAAACCATTTCAGCAGTCAGTGAGCTTCCTATGAGAAGACCTCTTCAGGAGTAGGTTGGATAATCATTTGTAAATTTTGAAAAAGGGTTTCCTGTGTAAGTGTGAGTAAATTTGGTTAAATCAGGGATTTTCTACTTTTGATATTCTCTATTGTTTTGATTTTTCTCCTTCCTTTAATAAATGAATCATTGGATTTAGTACATGGCATTATCTAAGTTTTAAGCCATGTTGTAGGACCACCACAATGACAATGATCTTCCAAATCCAAAGTAATATTTCCAACCTAAAACTCAAAAAGTTATTTTGTATTTTGTATTTTTAAATTTTTTTCTTTCCTTTTTATTATGCTTTTTATGGACAGAATATATGCATGGGTAGTTTTTCAACATTGTCCCTTGCAATCACTTATGTTCCACTCCACCCCCTCCCCAGGATGGCAGGCAGTCTCATACATGTTAAACATGTTAAAGTATATCTTAAAAACAATATATGTGTACATATTTATACAGTTGTCTTGTTGCACAAGAAAAATTGGATTTAGGGGTAAAAATAACCTGGGAAGAAAAACAAAAATGCAAACAGTCTACATTAATTTCCCAGTGTTTTTTCCCTGGGTATAGCTAATTCTGTTCATCACTGATCAATTGGAACTGAAGTGGATCTTCTCTTTGTCAAAGATATCCACTTCCATCAAGATTGATCTTCATATAGTATTGTTGTTGCCATATATAATGATCTCCTGGTTCTGCTCATTTCACTCAGCATCAGTTGATGTCTCTCCAAGCCTCTCTGTATTCATCCTGCTGGTCTTTTCTTACAGAACAATAATATTTCACGACATTCATGGTATTTTGTATTTTTTTAAAATGTGGCCTTGGGGCAGCTAGATGGTTCAATGTATAGAGCACCCTGAGGTTAGGAGGACCTGAGTTCTAATGTTGCCTCAGGCACTTAAAACTTCGGAGCTGTGTGACTCTGGGCAGGTCACTTAACCCCAATTGCCTCAGGGGAAAAAAAGTGGCCTTGATAAGTCCCTTAACCATTTATCCATTTTCTAGGAAGTCTTCAATACTCTTACATGGCACATCTACATTAGTAGGAATTAACTCACCTAAGAATTCTCTATACCAAGGAAATCAGTCAGTTATCCAGTAAACATGTATTAAGCTCCTACACTGTCAGACATTGAGCCAAACATAAGTCCACTACTTACCCATATCCTTCTAATAGATAGTAAGCCCCATGTAGGTGCAAATTACAATTATTTAACATAATAGATGCTTATTCATAAATTGTATAAAAAGATATAAATTCTATGTCTTATTATTCACCCCATCACTACATGTTGCTATTCCTTTTTTAAAAAAAATTTATTTTTTTGTATTTTATTTATTATTAATTTTTTACTTACATCAAAATATATAGTTTTTTTTTTATCTAAAGCAAAATAAGTTAGAGATTGCTTGTTTAAAATCAGGAAATATTTTTGTAGTCTCATTTCTATGATGTGGTATCCTGTGTTGATTATTTGGAGAGATCTTAATAAGAACAGATAAAGAGTTTGCACTTGATGGGTGTAAATGGATCTTGAAGGCTACATGACATGAATTTCCTATAGAGGGAATGCATGTATCATAGAACTAAGAAATCTTTTTTACATACAAGTCTCTCTGCTTCATTGAAATCCATTGTTCAGCAATGTACCTGTTCTGAACATGTGATCACACTCTATTATTCTTTTACCCATGACAGTTATATCTTAGCCTTAGTATCTAGGTACTGAGGAGTAGGGACACATTATGCTAACCCTTCTTTACACAATAGTGCCTGGGAAATGGCTGAACTGTACCATTGAGAAGATTACCATGAAGTGCCTACTATTACTATAATAAAACTCTTGATGACCTCCTTTTCACCCCCTATAAGTAGAGAGTAGGGAAGAATCGGGCAGCAATTAGTTTCTCTTTATGTAGCTAATACTAGATGGGAAAAAAGACATCCTATTAGATTCTCTGTGTTTGTAATTTACAGTAAATCCTTTTGGATTCATTTTTTAATTATGAGCCTTTCAGGCACAGTGGAAATTTATGTGCCAAGGCATCTGTTCTGTATGACAAGAATCTTCAGCTTTCACCAACCATATTCCCTCTAGAATCTTGCTGCCAGCCTGGGAAAGCTTGAAGATGCACCATTTAGGATGACCCTGCATTAGAAGCACAGAACTGCCCCTGTTTCAGAACTTTATACCCCAGAAGGGACATGTTCCGGAAGCAGTTGTTTTTTAATTGTCATGGTGGTTTGCAGTGATGGGAAGAGAGGGTTTTAAGTGAAAGAAAAAATAAGGATGAGCAATATCCATTTGGGGGTACAGGTTTGGCTAGGCAAAATAAAGGATCCAAGTTGACATTTTATATGTTGCAATAGTTTTGCAAGAAACTGAGTGAATCCTCCTACCTTTGTTCTGCAATGTGGATATTAGAAATTGTTTGATAGCCTAAATGAATCTGTATGCATGCATGCGTGCATGCGTGCGTGCGTGCGTGCGTGCGTGTGTGTGTGTGTATATGTATATAGGTAAAATTCATTTTATAAAAAAGGACCAGGGACTAATTTTCTTCTTGTTTAAGAATTTTCTTCTTGTGTTTAAGAACACAAATTGCCATATTGGAGCCTTTATAATGGATATTTCTCATTTTGATACTGACAATAGACCATTATCTATGGTGGATTAGATGGCAACTTGTGTAAATTCATCTGTGAATTTGACCAACATCTACATTTAAGCTAGAAGTGACCTTTGGGTTCCTCTAGTACACACACACACACACACACACACACACACACACACACACACACACACACATACACACACTCTCACTCACAATCACACAAACACATAAACCTCATTTTAGATAGGGAAATGTTGAGTAACTTGCCAGAGGTCACAGAGATAGTGAGTATCTGGGGCAGGATTTGAAACCAAGTCCATTGATTTCAAAAGAAACGCTTTTTCCTTCTTGACATTTCTTCTTGTCCTCTTTAATCTCCAACACATATAAATACTCCAATTCCCTATAGTTACATGGGGATACATAAATTGCCAACCTGGACACTTTGTTGTGGCTGGCTTTAACTGGGATATTTGTAGCAATGAAACATTTTCCAGTGTGGTCCTCAGTGGAGCTAGGTGGAAACTCTCTTAGATACTGTGGATTTGGCCAGCAGCTGGATTGGATCTCATTCAAGAACTGTGTTTGGGGAAATCTCAAAAGATGAACAGAGAAATGCTGGAACTCCTGAGTGTGGTGGTTGAGCCCATGTGGGATATGAGAACAATAAAATGACAGTGGTGTCCGACAGGTATAATTCCATTTCCCACAGATGACTGTGCACTGCAGGCCAGTTATAATTCCTTCCATTGCTGTTTCTTCTTAGTGACAAAGTCCTTTTTGAGTTTCCTAGGCTTAGGAGCTTTTCCAGCTCATTAGACACTTGTGTAGAGAGAGCCTGCTGGGGATTCTCTCAGCAGCTTCCAAGCTTAGATGTGCCATCTCGGCAGAGACAGAGGAGAACATGGTGGGAGGGAGCTGGAGCAGGGATTTGATGAATTGGAAGGCTTATGTAAGCCATGCTGAGGTTAGGGTATTGGCCAGGACATTTGTGAATTGTATATATGCTTTGGTCTCTGTGCATCATTCCCAAGTTACCTCTATTGTAAACTCTTAGCTTCCTCCTCCCCCCCCACCTGCCACACACACAGTTCTTGTGATTTCTTGATATTAGTTGTAGTTGTCCATTGTGCTTTTTAAACTGGGTGTCCGGATACTGATTAATCCAATGTAAGAAAGGAGATGTCACAGAAATGAGAAATAATTCAATTAGAAAAAAACAACATTTTTGGCATGCCTAATATGTGTCCATTGCTATTTTGTAACCAATGCTAGATATTGTAAAAAAAAAAATTCTCATTATGGTATTCAAGGCTTTCCACAAACTAGCTTATGTTAATTAACATGACTTCTTGTTTTCTATTTTCTAGTCTAACTCAACTCTTGCTCTTTTTTGTCTCAACCTCTCCTCTTTCTGTGCTTTTTTCTTTATACTTTTCTCCTTTTTAGAATGCTTTCTTCTGCCCCAATCCTTCCTCTCTCTCTCTCTCTCCCTCTCTCTCTCTCTCTCTCTCTCTCTCTCTCTCTCTCTCTCTCTCTCTCTCTCTCTCTCTCTCTCTCTCTCTCTCTCTCATTTCTCTCTCTCTCTCTCTCTCTCTCTCTCTCTCTCTCTCTCTCTCTCTCTCTCTCTCTCTCTCTCTCTCTCTCTCTCTCTCTCTCTCTCTCTCCCTATCTCCTTCCTCCTCAAGGCTTTTTCTGCCTTCTGTGAAGCCTCCCCAATATCCTTATCCTCATGAGTAAATAATCTTCTCTTCACTTGTAACATTTTATTTGACTCTGCCCTTTCTACTTATTTCTCCTTTGAATCATCATTATTTCTGTGCTTATTAGGCTATAACATCTTTAGGATCAATGATATATTTATGTCTTTATTCCTAAATTCTTAGTATCTTACATATGATAGTTTATTTAATTTAATGCATTCTGGGACATAGTAAGCTCAATGCTTGTTGACAGCCTGCCTGAATATCTTATGTTCCCTTCAAATTCTCTACATCTATAAACCTATTTCTATTGGTAGAGAGAATTCTCACACTTGAATATTTTGTCCTGGTAAAATAACAGATGCAAATGATAAAATAAATACATGGATAAATAAATAAGGCTTGGACAAATTTAAAGGATCCTTTTTTTCATATTCAAAAGTACTTGAGGTTAAAAGGACTACAATTAGGACTCTAGAAGATTCCTTTATTATGTCTTAGAGGACTAGGTTTATCTATGGAAAGCAGAATAGTTATTTCACAAGGATAAGCAAATCTTAATTTTCCTGAATGTCACGTTAACTATTCATTATTTCTCTACACAGTATTATAACCTAAAGCAATCTGCTTCTTTATAGCTCTTTTACTATAACTATTCCAAAGTAGAATATTCTTCCTCCAAGTCGCTTTTTTAGTTATGCAGCTGAATTAGAGAAAATGGATATATAGATAGATAAAGATGTATGTATATATTTCACATTATAGCATTTTAAAAATTATTTTTAAAAAAGTTTCAGTGAGACAGGAAGTACAATATTATTAGAAATAACATTAGAAAAATATTTCTGAAATGATGAGCCATAACCTTGGACCAAAGAACTTGGGTTCTATCTAAGTATTATTGGTCTTTGGCAGATCAGAGCACTGTTAAATTGCTCTAATACAATTTAAATCTTATCACACATAAACATATTTTATAGTGATCAGTGATTGTTCCTGAAGGTATAGGTCACAAAGATGATGGCAAATGCAGTTGTTTATGCTACTAAATATCAATGATCTTTGGAAAGTTTGGTTGTAAATGAAATGTATAAAATCAGAAAAAAGTTTTTGATCATGGAATGATTGGAATTGAAGATGAAGAATGATACAGGTGAAAGATTTGCTTATCAAAGTTAGCTAAGAAAATAAAAATCAATGTCATCTGACATAGTACTTTATACACAATGGGAACTCAGTAAATATTTATAATTCATTCATCATGAACTCCAGTATCTCTTTATAAAATATATCTATGTCTTATTGGGAAAGTCTCAAAATATTCAGGGCATGTACATTTGATAGATTTAGAAAAATTAGGATTATGATAACAATATTGATTTCCAGTCATTCTTTAAAGAGTATTGCATTCCTCTAAAAATTTTAAGTCATTTACTCAACTTTTTTTAGCATTACTCTCATTTTCCAATAACCCCTATCCTTGGAACTCTGCTTTATAACAAGGAAGAAGCAAACTGACACTTCAACAATGTCTGATTGCATAGGAAGCATGTATGCCACATATGTAGTTCTCTACCTGTCTATAAAGAGGAGAAAATAATATTTTATCATTAGTCTTCTGGAATTAAAATTAGCAAGGATAATTTTTTACCATTGACCCTTACAAAACCTTGTGTTCTGATTTTCCCTCTACCCCCTTCCCTAGATGGCAAGTAATCCAATACATGTTAAATATGTCAAAATATATGTTAAATCAAATATAGGCATACATATTTATATAATTATCTTACTGCACAAGAAAATTCAGATCAAAAAAGAAAAAAATGAGAAAGAAAATAAAATTCAAGCAAACAAAAAAGAAGTGAAAATGCTGTTATGATCCACACTCAGTTCCCACAGTCCTCTTTCTGGGTGTAGATGGATCTCATCATCACAAGATCATTGGAATTGGCATGAATAGTATCATTTTTGAGAAGAGCCACATCTATCAGAATTGATCATTGTATAATCTTGTTATTGCCATGTACAATGATCTCCTGGTCCTGCTCACTTCACTTAGCATCAGTTCATGGTAGTCTCTCCAGGCTTCTCTGAATCATCCTGCTGGTCCTTTCTTGCAGAACAATAACATTCCATAACAGTCATATACCAGAACTTATTCAGCCATTCTCCAATTGATGGGCATCCAGTTGCTAGACACTGCAAAAATGGCTGCCACAAACATTTTTGCATATGAGTGTCCCTTTCCCTTCTTTAAGATCTCTTTGGGATATAATCCAATAGAAATATTGCTGGATCAAAGGATATGCACAGTTTGATAACTTTTTGAGCGTAGTTCCAAATTGCTCCCAGAATGGTTGGATCCATTCACAGTTCCACCAACAATGTATCAGTGTCCCAGTTTTCCCACATCCCCTCTAACATTCGTCATAGTGATAATGTTCTTTATATTATCATGCTTACTGTATATATTGTTCTATTCATTCTGCATCACTTAATACAATTATTTCCAAATTACTCTGACTTCCTCATATCTGTCATTTCTTATGGCACAATTATATATTATTTGTAAACCACTATTTTATCAGTCATTTTTCAGCTGATTGGCACATGTTTTGTTTCTAGATTTGTATTTTTCATAAAAAGTGCTACTCTGAATATTTTGGTCAAGCTGCTGACTTTGGGGTTTGGTTCCTTCATGGTAGATGTCAAGTAATGGTAATGCTAGGTTGAAAGTCAACCTCTTCATTTTTTTCTCAAATAATTCCAATTATTTTTCTAAAATATTAGAGAAGTTTAATACTCTACTAATAGCATACTTGTGTGCCTGTTTTCTCACAGCCCCTCCAACATCAACTCATTTAATCTTTTGTCACGTTTTGCGAATTTTCCATAATGAAGTGCCTTCTATGAAAATATTTTGAAAAGGAAAAAAGGAAAGATTTTTAAATCAATTTTCTTTATTCAAATTGGTATCTTCTAAGTTCTAAACATGGATTATGATTTTTACCAACTTAAAGGAACCCTGTTGCCAAAGTGTGTAGCAGTGGTAATTTTGCATAGAGAGAGACACAAGAATGGAAGTTTTTAAGATATTCCTATCTTTGCAGTAGAACAGGGCAAACCCCAGATACTTTGAAGCAGATTCTATCCCTGATATGACTATTAATGGTGAACAGGACATAGCATCATTGGTTCAATGTAGTATGTCATTGACCTATGGCTTACACTGTTGCCAGTTGTTACTCCAGGGGTAGTGTTCAGTGCAACCATGCAAGAAATAACACATTGACTCCCTGTAGCTAAAGATGATGAATTTTATATGCCTGGCCGTAGTTAGAGGGCATGGAGGCTCAGGATATTGATAGGGGAATTCATTAGCCACCCACTCGGTAGAGTCATAAGCTTAGATCCTAGAGCTGCCACTATTCCTGCTAAGGTGAGTTACTGCTTCTCTGAGAGATGGCAAAAGAAAGTGTAGAACTATATTAGCCTCAAAGAAAAACTTGACAGCTAGTCCAGTAACTTCCCAACCTGAGGATGACACTTTTGGAACCAGAAGTCACTTAAAGTCATTTAGGTAAGCTTACCTTAAACCAGCAGAGAGAACTGCCCCTCATACAGATCAGCCCATGCTCCTAATTATAGAAAATATCTGTCATTAAGATTTCATTCTATTCCTAGCTCTGTCATCTGTGACCATAGTTCCTTTTTTGTTATTCAGTTTATTTTTGTCCTCATGTGTGCAATGTAAGAAGGAGTCATGCATTGTTTTCTGACCAAGGTTGGGATTGATGTTGAATCTTTTGGGTATCTTATAAATAATTATAATTATAACTAACATAGTGACATAATGATCTCTTCTTTGTTACCTGTTACCATCACTGTGTGTGTGGTCTTTCCCTGTACTGAATAACACTTAAGAGCACTATGTGTTTAATTCCTTTCAGGGTTCTGATGAATGGGATCTTGAATTTGGGGGGGAGTGCATACAAAGGGAATAGATGTAAAGGACATTGCTTCCAGGAATGGGAGAATGAGAATCCTGTTATAGTCAGACCTCATTTGAAATACTGTCTTTATACTAGAAAATAGTTTTGGAATTATATCAATAAGTTGGGGTGTCCAAAGGAGGACAAATAAAATAATAAAGTGTCTTGAGTTAATTTTATGTGGCAATAGGTTAAAAGATTCAGGGATGTTTACCCTGGAGAAGGGAGATGCTAGATATCTTCAAATATGGGAAAGAGGGATAAGATTTATTCTGTTTAATTTGAGTGGAGAGATTCAGGCACAACAGAGAGAAAGTATCTGGAGGCAAAGTTAGATTTTTAGGTCTGAAAAAATTCCTAATGATTAAAATTGTCCAAATAGCCTATTCTAAACAAGGGTTTTCCTGCTCTTTAAAAGTCTTCAAGGAGCAGTTGAATACCCATTTGTTGAGTATGTTGCAATGGAGATTTCTTCGATGTAAATTAGACTAGATGACCACATAAGTTTCTTCCAATACTAAAATCTTGTGATTTCATGATTTTGTGAAAGTTATTGAGGAACTACAAAGTTAAGGGACTGTCACATGAGTTTGATGGGTGGCTGATGAGACATCAGTACTTGTTAGACAGTGTATTACCTGAAATCTTTCTGTCACCTCTCTCATCAGGCATGTTTCTTTCCCTCCCATCCTAGTTCCAAAATTTGAGAGGATGGGAAGAGAATCAATAATGCATAATTTGAAGTAATACAACAATTTAAAGGAGAATAAAACATCATTAAGATACAATAGAAAAGGTAGGGTAGTAGAAGTCAAAAAACTTGGCCTCTAATGTAATTTTTAATTTTATATCTAGCATGATATGATAATCATATATCCTACTGTTTAGTGCCAGCTGTACCATTAACTTGCTATATGATCTCAAGTAGGTCCCTTAACATTTCTGTGCTTCAGTTTCATTGACTCATAAAACCGTTAATAGACAGACCTCATTTTTATAGCTCTGTTTTACCATGTAGATTAGGAAACTGAGGTCCAGAGAAATAAAAGAAATGCTCCTGATTTTATAATTTAAGAAAAATAAGCATTTATTGGAATTTATTATGTGCAATTCCCTATGCTTTTTTTTATAAATAATAATTCATTTGATCCTCACAACATCCCTGGGAGATTAGTATTATTATGATTCCCATTTTACAGTTGAAGAAACTGAGGCATACAGGGGTTAAGTAACTTGTCCAGGTTTACAAAGCTAGTAAATGATTGAGATTATATTTGAATTTAGGTCATTCGTGACTTCAGGCCCAACACTCCAGCCAGTGCTGGTTCCTAGATCAGTAATACTATTGTTTTACCTTTAATATATGGGGAGGTTGTCTGTTTTTTTTTTCTTCTGTACAGTTCCATGATCCTACCTCCTCCAATACCTGGATTATCTTTTAGTGCTATACTTAGTTGAGCAGGGCTCTTTTTAGCTCTTTGCCAGTTCCATGAAGCATGAGATTTGATTACCCTTATCATTATCTTAGCTTGGATAGCTGTGTATGCTATTAGTGGCCATAAAATTATCCAGCCCTTTCATAAATGCACACCATAGTACTTATAGCAGTGACCTCTTTTGATAATGAACTCTACAGGTTGGCTGTACACAGCACCGAGAAGCATTTCTTTAACTGCTGGTACAATTTGTCTTACAGTCCAGTCCATCTTGTTTTGTCTTTGGTAG
Organism: Sminthopsis crassicaudata; assembly: GCF_048593235.1. NCBI lineage: Eukaryota > Metazoa > Chordata > Mammalia > Dasyuromorphia > Dasyuridae > Sminthopsis > Sminthopsis crassicaudata. Next base: position 308,131,934 of record NC_133618.1, on the reverse strand, counting down.
TGGCTTTTATCTGGGAAAGTGAAGAATTGTTTTCCCCCATTGTCAAGATAATGACTAATACTGTGCTATTCATGTTGCTTTGTATATTTCCCCCCTTTTGTGGTCTTCTTAGATATTATGAATTTAATAGAACACTAGCGATATCAACTTTCTAGGAACAAAATAGAAGTGATAAGCCTAAATAAAGCATGGAAGCAGATCTAAAGGAGATCTAAGCCAAAATTATATTCAGCCAAATTTATATTGAGTCAGACAAATCTTTACAGTCACACACATTCCTGTTTGTTTCCCCAGAAAAGTACTGGTTTTCCTTGAAAGACTGCTAACTCCGTTTTCTTATTTCAAATAGTTTCTACAAAAGACGTCTCCTAGAATTCCTTTTATGGCATTGCAATTCCAGGGATAGAGATTATATCGTTTCATTTCAATGAAAGTCTTTTTTAGGTTGCTCTCTATAAGTGGAGACTGAGATATATTTCCTCCTATTAAAATAATTACAGCTCATTTATCTTGGTATTTAAAAAACACAGTTCCCATCTCCCTTCCTTTATAGCAACTATCCCCCATTCCTGGAATGCTGTTCTTTCTTTCTTATTGACATCTCTTGGTTTCTCTGGGTTCTTTAAAATAACTAAAACATTTCCCCTTCTATTGAAGTACTTTCCTGGTTTCCTCCATATTCCTGCCCCACCTTTTGATATTACTTTGGAAATAAATGAAAAATCCCAAGAGATAGAGTTTTGGGGAATTAATAATCAACTTATTAATTAGGCTACCTGGAAATCAATAAAGTGATGGTCAGTAGTTTCTCTCAGTAATCAAAGACCCCCTAGTAGAAATCCCAAGAGCCTTTAATACCTTTCTGAAAGGAAACACCTCTGACAAATGAAAATGAGCTCTCCTGCTGAGTCTCTATAGCCTCATTTCAAAAAAACATTTTCATCTCTTTCTTTCTGATTAATTGTCTCCTTCATGAGCTGGGTCACTCTAAATTCTAATGCAGGTGTACAAGGACAGGGACTCCTTTCTTCTGGGATAAGGACTCACCCAAACCAGATTCTAAATAGAATATATTCTAAATAGAAGTTTGGTATCCTAGATGGATGAGATTCCAGCCAATGCTCATTGATTGACGAATTGATTTCAGTGGTCTGAATTGAACCTCTCCTGACAGAGACCTAACTATTGTCAAAAAGAAATCATCACTTGGTGTCTAATCTTTTAGTGACCAGCCCAGCTAAAGTTTGCCAGGTTTTGTCCTAAAGTAACTTATGCAGAGAATACAGATGGGCCTAATTGAAACCTTCCTGATTTGGTTAAGATTTGGCAGACCATGACTGTGCACTCCACTGTCAAGACAGCTTTTGAGAAAGCAAGGATACCTCTAAACCACATCAAAATACTGGAATAAGGCTTCAGTAGAAAAAATGCCTGATGAAAAACCTGTAAATACAGTTGCTAGAGAACACAAAGGAATCCTTCAAAAGACAAATTCAAATCTAAGCTGTCTGCAGTGAGCATCCCATTCTTTAAATTTCTAATATAAACCAGACAAGATTAGATTCTGCACTGCAGCAACTGAAATCTGCCTTCCTTGGCTAGGCTTCACAAATAGTTCCAGGATACATGAAAAATACCATTTCCCTTACAACTTCTAAATCACCCCATTTATTGAAGTGGGGGAATAGTTGCTTCTGTCACTTGTCCCAGCTTGACATCTGAATCTTTGTCATCAACTATGACTGGTGTTTAATCAGAGGACATAGATTTAGAGCTATAAGGGACCTTTGAGGTCACTGAGTCCAACCTTCTCATTTTACAGACAAGGAAACTGAGGCTCAGACTTGCCTAAGATTGCAGTTAAAAATCCAGAGGTTTTCCTGATTCCAAGTCCACTATAACATCTACTATTCCATATTGCTCCTTTATTAATTAGGGAGCCCTTTATTTGCAAATGAGAAAACAGAGCCCCAGAGAGCTTATGTGACTTCACTAAGTCACATAAGTCTAGGATTTAAACTTTGAGTTTCTAACTTCAGCCCTTTTTCCACCATACCACATAGTTTCCTCATCAGAGTATCAGAGAACACTGTTCTCACTTCTGAAGTATGAGGCTTAGATTTAATAATAGAGCTCATAAAGTTCACTGGACCACAGAGATGTCATCTCTCTTCTAGTTAGTCAGTCAATAAACACTTATTAGGGGCCTACTATGTGCCAAACACTATGCTAAATGCTATAGGGAGGGATGAAAACACACAGAGGAGAAAAGGAGACAGAAAGAAAGTCAGACAGTCAGAGACAGAAAGAAACAGAAAGAGAGTGGGAGAAACAGAAACAGAGAGACAAAGAGGTGCAGAGGAAAAAAAGAGAGGCAGAGAGAGAAAGAGACAGAGACAGAGACAGAGACAGAGAGATACACAGAGAGACATAGAGAGAGCACAGACATACATGGAGACACAGGCAGAAACAGACAGTAAGAAAAACAGAGAAAGAAAGAAAAAGAGAGAGAAGGGGGAGAGAGAGATGGTCACTACACTCAAGGAATCTACTGACTAATAGGGAATGGCAAAACACAAAAGGAAGCTGAAAAGGTGTTTCATTTTATATATATATAGTTTCATTTTATATATATATATATATAGTTTCATTTTATATATATATATATATATATATATACATATATATATACATATATATATATACACACACACATATGCACGTATGTACACACACACACACCATGCACATACACACACTTCATTTCAACTTTTACTCTTCATATGCCGTCATTTTACAGATGAAAGGTAAAATCTCTCCAAAGGTCTAATAGCTAAATTAGACTTGAGCACATGGCAGGAAATGTAAAATGCCACCCTTAACTGCAGGTAGAATGTAGGTGGATGGAATGCAATTATCCAATTTAGAATTAGCCAGGATAGCAGGGTTTAATACCCTATCCTTGTGAAAAGCAGCATGAATTCCATAATGAATGCAAGCACTCAGGACCTCTGGTCTTTGGGCCATTATTAAAAAGTAACAGGCTTATGCTTTTAGCTGTCTGTTGCTGCTGTCACAGAGTTGAGTCACTTATTGGCCATGACTTCACTGAAAGCCATGTAGTTGGAATACCTTGCTCAGTTCCTCATTTTCTTGGCTATGACTATGACTATTGCCTAACTTTCATCAGCAGCCAGTATTCCTCCCTAATATCCATTCACAAACCCTTGTATGACACACTAGAGTGATATAATATAACCACTAAGAAAGATAAATCCCATTTACTGAGCTTCTTGCCCCATTTCTGATTGACTTTCCAAATATATTTTTACTCCCCTGCCAATATAATAACCTTACTTTCTCTTAGTTCTATTTTTATTTTTATACATACACACATAAATTTATGTAATTTTATCGTTATAAAATACTATGTAATAATATACTATATGAAATTAACATAATATATTATTGATAACTTCTGCTTTATATCACCTGCAAATCCAAATATCCTTTGTTTTGTTATTCAGTCATGTCTGACTCTGTAACCACATTTGGAATTTTCTTGGCAAAGACATTAGAGTGATTTGTCATTTTTTTTCGGCTCATTTTACAGAAAATGAGGCAAACTGAAGTATTAAGTGATTTTCCTAAGTCTAGTAAGTATCTGAGGCTGAATTTGAACTCAAATCTTCCTGACTCAGACCTGGTGCTTTATCCACTACACCATCTAGCTGCCAGCATCCTTTGGAACAGAGAATAACTAAACAAAGAGAAGGGAATAATCAGTTCAATAAAATTGACCAGCATATCTTCCAAGTCATATATGCAGCGTTCTATACCTTTAAATCTCTACTTCTGTAAAGAAAGGTGGAGGGGTTGTGTCTTTTTTTAAGATTCCCTTACTGGAAATTCTCTTCTTTTTAAGTAACTAAATGCTAAAAAGAAACCAAATGGAACACCATGCTTTTCCTTGATTAATATCCAAATGTATTGAAACACAGGGTTTGTGTCTCCTTCTTTAAACTGCATGTGTGTATTACATAGTCACCAATATTAGGCTTGAGTGACAAGCAAAATATGTCTTCTGTGGAGGAAAAATGTGGAAATCTCTAATTTTTTCCAAATTGAGGTGCCTTATTTAAGTTAGATTTCTGTAAATGTGCAAGGGGAGCTTTTATTACAGCAGTTGTTTAAATGATAAAAACAACTCTCTGCCAAATGTATCAGTCTTGTCAGTTTCTTCAAATGACAGTGAAAATGAAGCAAAATGGTTAGGCAGAAAAAAGAGCCTGTCCTTGAGTCAACAGCCTTGATTCTGAATTCTAGCTCTGATATTTATTAAGTAGGAAAGCTTGGGAAAGTAATTTACTTTCTCTGCCTCTCAGTTTCTCTGTCTCTAAAATAGGAATACCATTTATCCTACCTAAATAAAAGGGATATTGGGGTGTGTGGGTATAGGAATTATTAATATAATCTGAAGCCTCCATATCATCTCCCTGATTCTTAACCTCACAGCCAATGTTAGATACTTCTATTTTATCAGTGATATTGGCAGCAGTCCTTAGTTAGCCTCACTGGTTTTCCCACCTCACAGGAGGGCTGAAGTTTGATTAGTCCTCCTTTTGAGGTAATTAACCTTTCTAAGATAGCAATATCAATAAACACAATTGTCTTCTCTTGTTTTCTGTACATACTGTCTGAATCAGAATGCTTCAGTCCCTGTCTTAGGGAATATGTTTCCCTGCTCTATTCTTCAGATGGTTAAAAATAATTCCCCCCTTCACTGAAAATTTTTGTTTTAACATCATTTTATTGCTTCAGGCTATTGCTTCTAGCCATATCATCCTATGAGATGATTTTTTTCTTTCCCTTTAATTATATTATTACTTTGAAGATATTTATAAGCTAAGTAAGATTTTGTGCCATGTTTATCACACCCACTCACAGCTAGTCACACTTTTTCTAAATTCTATAAATTTAGCACCTACTAAATGTTTTAATTTTTATCCTTTTATCACTTTAATTATTCTTCATTGTAGCTTTTTTTTTCTTTCTGATCTTTCATCATCTTTTCTAAACTGAGGAAATCAGAAATCACACCTGATAGCCCTGGAATCTCTGTGAGTCTTTCTGATTGTAAAGAATGAAATTAAACAATATTACTTCTAAAATATCAAGCTAAACTATTTTGCTTTTCAGAACAAAGAGGCAAAATATCAAAATAGGATACTGTCAAGTTACTTCTTATAATTTGTATAGATTTTTTTCCAGCACAATGTTTAAAATAATTCTTCTGAAAACTGGGGTAATAAACTACTGTATTTCTGAGAATTAGAAAAAAAAAGTCCCAATAGGCTTCTTGGATGCTACTTAAAATAAGATCATCTTTACACTCTGGCTTTGAATGCAGGTTTGTAGCAAGGGGACTTGAATAGAGGTTATTTGACTCCAAGAGATTTTATTGTTGATTGATAGTCTCTATTTCAATCCTGTATTTTTAAAATATCAAGAACTTGAAGGTTGTGTTTTTTTTTTTGTGTGTGTGTGTGTGTTCCTCTTCTTTACTGCCTTTGTGATTCAGGAAGAAAAACCAGCACTAAATGTTTGGCTTAAGACAAATAAAATCCAACACAGGTACAAAATGAGACATGAACTCTTTCAACACACCTGTTGGGAAAAGCAATAAGGGCAAGTGAAAAGCTTCTGATGCAAGCAGCGTTTCATTGATTCAGTAAAAGACCTGCCCAATAAGCATCTTTTGCATGAGGTTTTGGTTGCAAACTCTAGTGAGTGTTATAAAGAATAAAGGTTCAGACTGGTCTGCAGGGGGAGGAGCAAAGGATCTTTTCCTGCTCAAAAGTTGACTTGCTTAACAGAATTGTCTAGAAGCAATCAATGACCTTTGGAACTAGAATGAATCATGGAGATCACTGCGTCTAACTCCCTCATTTAACAGATGAGAAAACAGGGCCAAAAAGGTAATGTGATCTTGTTTTATGGCTAATTTCATATCAGAGTCAGTCCTAAAACTGGGTTCTTTTGACTCATTCCAGTGTGATATCTAGAATTAAATCTGGAAGAGACTTTAAAAATCATCTAGTCCAATTTTCTTGATAAGGTAATTGATTCACACAGAGATTGGATAGAGGATGGTACTTTTTTGTATCCCTTCATTTAACACAATGTCTGTCATAAAAATGACTAATTGATCAATGCTTATTGATTACTTTCATTATAAAAATAAACTAGACAGGACAATGAATAGAGCACTAGAGTTAGACAACTTGAAAGCTAGACCCAAACATTTACTAACTATATAATCCTGGACAAATCACCACCTCTGCCTTAATTACTTCATCTACAAAATGTGAGTAATAATATAATCTATTGACCAGGCTTTCTATAAAAATAAAATAAAGCATTTTTTGTAAAGCACTTTTCAAATGTTAGTATTCCATATTAATGCTAGTTACTATTATTAATAATACAAAATATACTTTAAAAATCCATTTCATAGTAAAAGCAACCATAATATACAAGCTAAATACCAGCAAAGCTTCTAATTTCTCTCTCACTATTTCTTAATTCCATATTTGTTAAAATATCTGAGACTTTTAGAAACAGATAGCAAACATGGGGAAAGTATAAAGATAGGTCAGTCAGTCAGTCATTTATCAAGAGCTTACTATATGCAAGATAGTGTACTAAGCAATGGGGATACAAAGAAAGGCAAAAACAACAACAACAACCAAAAAAAAAAAAAAAACAAAATGGAAACAAATCTATGACAACAACTGGTTCCTTTCCTTAATGACTTTACATTCTATTGGGAGAGATGGTTTATTCAAAAAATTGGGCATACATGATATTAAATGAAAATGGGAGATAATTTCAGGCAGAAGACACTAACTTGGAGCTGGGGAGAGGAATGTGGGAGTTGGAAAGAAAGGGGACTAGGAAATGCCTCCAGCAGAAGATGAGATTTGAACTGATTTTTCAAAGGAAGACAGGAGACAGCATGTAAAGAAACACTTCATTTAAGGAATGATCATCTACCCTATCTGAATTCTTGGCTGTGGAAGAATCTGTGTCACAACCTTAATTCTATACATAGTTCCCTTCCCCCAGTCCCCTGGAGTGCTCATATTTTTCTCTAGCTTTCAGGAGCAAGGAATGTTATTAAATGATAAGGGGGCTTACTTTCTGGTTTCATATTGTGAGAGACTGGGAAACAATACATGTTTTGACATATTAGACAGCATGTTAGCTCTGATTATAAGAACTCCATATCAGAAAGGAAATCATATGACAGGACTGCTGTGTCTGGGAAGCCGCAATCCTTTCCAGGGGGGGTTATTAATAGGCCTTCGTACCTTTGAGGACAGATTGCCATGTCTGGACGGTGAGATAATTGGAGATAAGTCACTTATCATAAACAGAGTGTCCACACCTAAGAACTAGTAGTTACATCTGTGGCCCTAAGCAGGTTTCAGACTGTTGGAACAAGAGAAACTTGAAGTAATATTAGGAGATGTTTTGCTGCAGGTCACTATGCATCATCACCATTGGCACTCACTGGCAGGGGATGTGGTATGGTAGGAAGAGCTTGTATTAGAGAAAGGGGATAACAGTGGGAAGATTTATGTTTGAGTCACTGCTCAATCACTGGTCAGCTGTGTAACCTTGGGCAAGACATTTAAATCCCAGAACCACAATTCTCTCATTTATGAAATGTAGATCATAATACTTGTCCTGGCCCTCTTCATAGAATTGCCATGATGATATTTTTAATGAAAACTTTAAATGCTAAATAAATGTAAGACTACGAGAGTTTAATATATTCTATTACATTACTCACAGTGGCCATATGATAGAACACTGAGTTTGGGTGTAAGGACCTGGATACAAATTCTCACCATTTACTTATTGGCTATATGACCATTTGATATATCATAGGTATTTCTTTGACAACTCCAAACAATGAGTAATCTCCCCTCTTCATATCCGGTCTCCTCGGCGACTTTTCCTGAAGGCAATCACTAAATGTTATTGACTGAGTTTATGGAAAATTTATGTTATTTCATTTTAACTGGACTCTCATTGTTGTATGGTAATTATTTTTGTCTATCTTATTAAATTATCTGTGGTAGCCCCATCCCAAGTAGGGTAGTTCTGCTCCAACTATTCTGGAGAGCAGTTTGGAACTATAACCAAAGGGCTTTAAAACTATGCATACCCTTTGATCCAACAGTGTCTCCAGTAAGTCTGTATCTCAAAGAAATCATAAAAAAAGGGAAAAGACCCACATGTGCAAAAACATTTGTAGCAGCTCTTTTTGGAGCAACACGGAATTGGAAATTGAGTGGATGCCCATCAGTTGGGGAATAGCTGATTAAGTTATGATATGTGAATATAATGCGATATTATCATTCTATAAGAAATGATGAGCAGATTGATTTCAGAAAAGCCTAGAAAGACTTATATGAACTGATGACAAATGAAGTGAGTAGAACCTAGAGAACATTGTACACAATTGATCATTGGGATGATCAACTGTGATAGATTTGTCTCTTCAACAATGAGGTGATTTGAGGCAGTTTCTATAGATTTGTAATGGAAAGAGCCATTTGCATCCAGAGAAAGAACTATGGAGACTGAATGTGGATCAAAACATAAGATTTTCACATTTTTCTCCTTTTGATTTGATTTTTCTTAAGTGGCATGATGGAAATGTGTTTAGAAGAACTGCACATGTTTAAAATGTTGTATTGCTTACTCTCTAGGGGAAGGGGGACAGAAGGAGATAGAAAAATTTGGAACACAAGGTCTTGAAAAAGCAAATGTTAAAATATATTTTTGTATATATTTGAAAAATAAAAAGCAATATTATTTTTTTAAAGTTTTATGCAGGGTGCCCAAAGTTTTAGTTAAGCCATAAAAGCTTAAAGCTTAAAGTTGCACTAAGATTTTAGGGGCACCTCATATTTGAAGTTACAGACATTATTTTTAAGGACAATCATCAGCAGAATATTTTGCAGCCTAAAAAAATAAAAGAAAAACAATCTTGCCCTTGAGGAGCTTAGCATCTAGTAGGGGAAGGCAGTAAATAAAAGGAAGCTAAAGAGAGGACGTGCCTGCACTGGAGAGTGCTGGAGAAGGGGCACTAGAAAGTCAGAAGCAGAGCTCAGATAATAATAAAGGAGTGAACATGGATTCCTGATTCCCAGAGTACCCTGCTCTACCCACTGCAGCAGGTACTTTCTTCAAAAATTAACATTTTGTGTTTATGGCAGCCCTTTTTGTAGTGGCTAGAAACTGGAAGATGAATGGATGTCCATCAATTGGAGAATGGTTGGGTAAATTATGGTATATGAAGGTTATGGAATATTATTGCTCTGTAAGAAATGACCAGCAGGAGGAATACAGAGAGGCTTGGAGAGACTTACATCAACTGATGTTGAGTGAAATGAATAGAACCAGAAGATCGCTGTACACTTCAACAACAATACTGTATGAGGATGTATTCTGATGGAAGTAGATATCTTCAACATAAAGAAGATCCAACTCACTTCCAGTTGATCAATGATGGACAGAAATAACTACACCCAGAGAAGGAACACTGGGAAGTGAATGTAAATTGTTAGCACTACTGTCTATCTACCCAGTTCTGCTCCAACTATTCTGGAGAGCAGTTTGGAACTATAGCCAAAGGGCTTTAAAACTATGCATACCCTTTGATCCAACAGTGTCTCCAGTAAGTCTGTATCTCAAAGAAATCATAAAAAAAGGGAAAAGACCTTTTTTTATACCTTTGGAATCTAATACTTAATGTGCAACAAGAAAATGGTATTTATACACATATATTGTATCTGGGTTATATTGTAACACATGTAAAATGTATGGGATTGCCTGTCATCGGGGGGAGGGAGTGGAGGGAGGGGGGTAATTTGGAAAAATGAATACAAGGGATAATATTATAAAAAAAATTACTCATGCATATATACTGTGGAAAAAAATTCTAAATTAAAAAAATTAACATTTTGGAAAGAGTTGCCTAATCAGAAGAAGGTATTTTAGGGGCAGAGTGATCTTTCAGAGTGAAAGATTGCTGAGTAAAGTGACCTTCAAAGTATAAAGGCTCATGGGCCACAAAGGTGTTCTAAACTTAGAAGGAAGTTGATAGGTAGATACACTAGCAAAGAAAATGCTTGCAATGGTTGATGTAGAAGTTGTTAACCACTGATAATCATAGTGTTCTTGGTAATAGTGATGCTTCATTTTAAAAGAGAATAGATGTAGCCAAGGTTTGTGAAATTGGTGATTTAGACTTCCCTGATGAAAGAAAAGAGAATTGGAATTCCCACACTCTTATTTACACAATTAGTCCAGTTCTTAGCACAGTTCCCTAGAAACACTATTGCCTATGCAATAAAGGATAAATGCCTATGATATTCAAGGGCTTCCAGAATTTAGTTTCAACTTTACCCTTCTAATCTTATTTCAAACTACTACCATTTATGGTTGAGCCAAGTTATACTGTTCACCATCTCCCGTTTTCATCCTACTCTATCCCACCTCCTAATCATTCTATATTACCTGCAATTTCCTTTAACTCCAATTCAGATGTCTCTTTCTAAATGAAGGAAAGCTTTGCTGATTCTCATTGACTAAAAGTACACTTTCTTTCCTTAGGCTTCTCATAACATTTTACTCTGACCTTTCCTTTGTCTTTATGACATTCTTCTTTTTAACTACATTATTTGCATATATGCCTTGTCTTCCAACAAGGTTGTAAACACTTTAAGATCAGAATATGTAGTTCATTTTTTTTCTTCATTTCCTTCATTTAGCATGGTCACTTGCACTTAGCAAAATGCCTGATAAAAAATTAACAAACCATGAATTTCAATGATTCTGCTACAAATTGGCTTGATATCTTTATTTTACATAACCTCTTTGCCACAGTTTCCTTAGTTAAAGAAAAGAGAACAACAGACTTTTAGAGTCGGAAAGGTCTTCATACCTAATGAGGGAATTATGCTATCTCTGACAAACTGACCAAAGTTTACTCAAATGTCTAATAATGAGAAATTGATTATCTTACAATGTAGTCATTCAGATTTTGGAAAACCGGCTAAGACATTTCTTATATTAAGCCAAAATCTTCCTTTCTTTAAATTCTATCCATTTGGTTTAGATAAGTTGACTATCTTCAGAAGTCACAGAGAATAAGTCTAATCTCTGAGGACATTACAACCTTTTGAATATTTAAAGACAAATATAATGTTCCTTTAATCTTTCCTTCTTTGCGTTATCCCAGGTTCCATAACTACATAATCTTCATTGGTAAAAAGCCACAAACCAAGAGAAACAATTGTGACTCACTGTGCAAATACCAAGTCTTGTACAGGGTATCTCTGAACAACAGTCTCCTTTTTCAATAGGGATGTATGGCAGCTGCTGGATCATTGGTAGTTTGACCTTATCCTGATGTGTGAGTGTGTGTGACACACTGGCATATGGTTAGTGAAGCAAGAAGGGGAGGTGATTTGTGTAGTCCTGACAGGCAAAACAGGTATTTTTAGCTTTTCTCTGGCATTCGCTCACCATAGAAATGTGGGTCAGTTTTTTTCTAAAACTAACTGCCCATATTGATAATAGTAGAGCAAAGCTGAAAGGAGCTTTTTCCTCCCCCACATAGTTCATTTTCCCTTTTCCAAATGTCTTTTTGTTCATTTTCCCTCTTCACTTACAACCATCAGAATTAAAGCAAGGATTCAAAATATGGGCAGCTTATCCCAAACAGATGGCATGTGGGTGAGTCACCTGGGCAAAAAGGGAAAAAGCACTCCTTCAGATAGGGGGAAGTAGGGAATTTACTCAAATCCAGCTTCCACTGCATAGGAAACTACCAGTAAAGTGGTAGACTTTCCCTGTGGTTAAATTACTCTGTTAAGAGGAATTATAATACTTTTAAATTTTATTATATTAATAAGCAATAATAATCTTTATTGACTAGTGCTATAGTATATGGGATATGAATTTGTTTAAAAAAAAAAGAGAATAGCGAAGTATTTCCTTATCAATGTTACTTTTTACTCTGGGCAAAGAAAGGTAAGCAAGAAGGTAAAAGGATATCTGAGAGATCCTATAGATCTAGAAGTCAAGAGAAACTCAAAGGATTTCTAGTACTTTTATTTTGAAGTTTATAGAGATGGAACTTAGGATATGAGATTTAAATGTGGTTTCTCTGACTCCAGAACCAGGTTTCTCTTCATATACCATACATTCTACTTTCAACATCCATACTCAGGTCCTTCAACTTTTATTGGAAGACAATATTATGACTCACTGGTCTAGTATAGGGTAACTGAACAACATTCTCCTTTTCAGTAAGAATGTATGACAGTTGCTGCATCATCGGTAGTTTGACCATGTCCTGATGTGTGTATGGTATGTCATGCTCCAGTGGTTTTAGAAAGCAAAAACAAAACACAAATCTCTGCATTTCTGTATTAACCAGGATACTCAGAAAACTATGTATCCCTGCTTCAAATTCTTGCATTTGTTAAATAAACATTTATATACAAGTTTCTGTGATAGGCTCTTTCTCAAAAAATAGATAAATACTAATTTTCTCAAAGATGGATACTATTTCAACCATCTAATTCCCCTTTATTATGTCATTCAAATGATGAATATATGATAAAGAAAAATGAGTTCAATGATTCCTTTGCTGTGTAGAAAAAAGTTGAATTAGCAAATAAGACTAATTATAATGGAAAACCCTATGTAAGAAAACTCTTGGAAATCATTTGCTCAGTGAAGATTGCCTTTGATTTGAGAAAGTTCAATAAAAAGGATTTTATGACCTTTAGGATCTTCCTATTATTAAATCCAAATGATTCTCTTAGCTAAATATTCTGCTGATAATATGGAAATACAACAGATGTTTATTGAATAGATAATATTCATTTAGCCATTTAAGATAGTAATAAAATAGAAGAGAAAAATTTTAAAGTAGCAGATAATTCTATAGATGTTCATATGTGTCACTTTATTTAAAAAATTTATATTAAATACTTATTTATTTCATGAACAATGCTAGATTCTTTCTGAGCCCTGTGGTCTTTTTTTTTTTAATTCTTGAATATATTTAGATTACATTAAAAATGGAGATATGTAAAATGCAAAATGGAAATAGATGATCACTGGATAGGATTTTCACTGGAAAATCCTTTCATTATTATTATTATTACTGTTATTTGTTTAAATAAGGAATTAAATAAGGAAATAAATAAGGAAATTAAATAAGGAATTATTTCTTTTAAAGAAGGAATTCAAACATAAACTGTAAAATTTAGTTCAGTGTAATATCATTCTCTTGAACACATACCCTTTCATGTTCTTTGGGATATAGCTTCTCTTTTTAGGCTATTATTTTGTTTGCCTAAGAAAAACTGCTTAGAATCCAGAAGAACTTTATGTGTTTTATGCGCAACTTAAATGACTCCTGACTATTGAATGTTGTGTTGTTTAGAAATGAAGAAGGCCATGATGTAGATAACTAAAAGTAAAAAGCAAAGTATAAAAATAAAAAATAAAAAATAAAAACCCTTGTAAATCATTAAATCAATTTCTTCTTTGAAATATGTTTTTCAGAACCAAAGGCATCTACCATTCTACCATATCATACATATTAATACAGAAATGCAGAGGTTTGTGTTTTGTTTTTGTTTTCTAAAACCACTGGACCATAACCTACCACACATACACACTATTTCTTCCAACTCTTCTGTTTTTAACATTCAGTAATTCCAAGTAAGATGATAAGAAATTTTACTTAATGAATGCTAAAAATAGTTGGAGTTGTTGAATTAGATACAGATGGCCTCATGACATTCCAGGGACAATAGTTAAAACTCCACAAATTGAACAACAGCATCACAGATGCCCGTATATTATGAAAACATCCTTTACTGCAAAGCTTTTCTATAGAACAGATATATTTAGGAAAAGACAACCAATCTTTCTCCCCCTTAATAACAGAATGTGTTACGAATGCCCAGGAATTACCATGGCTTTTCCCCATTATCTCTTTCAAAAAATACCGTGTTGCAATACTTTATGGGCTGCAAATGCCTCTCCTTTGTGTAATCGGTTATATAATGCTTTTCAGGTAGAAAATTAAAGTGCTTGTCCAATATTTCCTTATTTGTTTTATTGGATATTATTATTATTCACTAAAAATCATTAAGAAAATGTAAGAGAATACCCTTATCATTAACAAATCCCAAGAACTTTTCATTCTATATATTCATTGGCAAAAACCAAATCAGTTCATAAATTTCACCTTTGCAAATAAATTAAACTGATCAATTCAGAATGTGTATCCCAGATTCCTGGGTTATTGCTATCCATATTCTTAACTTACAATCAATATCCATTTTCTCCCAATAGTTTATGCTTCACTTATATTTTAGATGGTGAGAGATGAAAGAAGCAAATGGTCAGCTACATGGTCACCCTAACATGACTTATTGAGGTTGTGCATCAGAGAAAAAACATTTGAACTAGTCAATATAACCACTACTGTATTTTTTTAGTGTGTTTTAGAAGGGCATTCATTTTTAATGCTAATGTATCTTTTGACCAGAATATAGTTTATGATTAAACAAAGAACCTTATGGCTATCATAAAGAGTATTGGCTATTAACAGTATAGTCAGGTAACTTCAAAAGAAACTTAATTAAAAATACCATAGTTTCATGGTTGAAAGAGAGACCCTAAAGGTCATCTACTCCAGTAATTTTATAGGTGAAAGAATGGAGGACAAGAAGAATTTAAATGATTTGTTGTATATATGTTACCTCCCTCAATAGAATATAAATTCTTTGACAGTAGGAACTATCTCATTTGCATCTTTGTTTTTCCAGAATCTATTATAATGCCTGGATCATATGAATATCCCTAACTAATGCCTTATCTTGATTACTTAATTGCCCCAAATCATATAAATATTATTGTCTCCAAACAGGGATTACTTCAATGTAACATCTTTGATTTAAATATGGATGAGTCCAACCTTTCATTTTACAGATGAGCAAAATAAGGCTCAGTGATCTTAAATGATCTACTAATATTATTCAGGTAGCATGTATCAGAATTAATATTTTGACCTAAGTTCTTTAGATCTAGAATCAATGTTTTCCCACTATACCATGCTCCCTCTCATGTTCTCCAACTATTTATTTTTGGAAATTCTATTATTCTATCTCTGTGTGTTTACATAGACACATATACATGTAAACCCACCCATACATACACCATACATATTTTACATGTGTCCAAAGCTGGAACATATTAAATTCTATAAGATTTCATTACATAATCTCATTTGCATCCCTTTTAAAGAGATTTATGTCAGAGGATTGCTGGCTGATGTTCATTTTGGATGTTAATGTGCTTCTGAATGAAGACAATCCAGTGAATCACTTGAGCCTCCATTATGAACAACAAAGGCTTTTCCTCCCGACTGACATGCCAGCACAAAACAGCTCAATGAGATAGTGAATGGAATCAATGGTTGGTTGCCCGAGTGAGAAGAATGGACAGTAATTTAGATGGTGACAAAGGAGTTTTCGTGGGCTGGATTTTTGAATTCCAGAACTAAATGGGATGATCCACTGGGAGGCAATGTCCAGACAGATCAATATTGCAGAAAAAGATAATTGCTTTCCTTAGTGAATCCTAAGAAAGGGCCTAGGACTTTAGGGAAATGAATCCTTCCTTCCTTCCTTCCTTCCTTCCTTCCTTCCTTCCTTCCTTCCTTCCTTCCTTCCTTCCTCCTTCCTTCCTTCCTTCCTTCCTTCCTTCCTCCTTCCTTCCTTCCTTCCTTTCTTTCTTTCTTTCTTTCTTTCTTTCTTTCTTTCTTTCTTTTCTTTCTTTCTTTCTTTCTTTCTTTCTTTCTTTCTTTCTTTCTTTCTTCTTTCTTTCTTTCTTTCTTTCTTTCTTTCTTTCTTCTTTCTTTCTTTCTTTCTTTCTTTCTTTCTTCTTTCTTTCTTTCTTTCTTTCTTTCTTTCTTTCTTTCTTTCTTTCTTTCTTTCTTTCTTTCTTTCTTTCTTTCCTTTTTTTTTCCTTCCTTCTTCCTTCCTTCCTTCCTTCCTTCCTTCCTTCCTTCCTTCCTTCCTTCCTTCCTTCCTTCCTTCCTTTCTCTCTCTCTCTCTCTCTCTCTCTCTCTCTCTCTCTCTCTCTCTCACAATCTCTCTCTCTTCTCTCTCTCTCTCTCTCTCTCTCATCTCTCTCCTCTCTCTCTCCTCTCTCTCTCTCTCTCTCTCTCTCTCTCTCTCTCTCTCCAAAAGGTAATTGATGTGTATATTAGGGTGACTCAAGGTAAGAAACTGTAAGCTGAGAGCATAAGTGCAGTGCATTCACAAAGGATTTAAGATTTTTCAGAAGTCCACTTTTCTTGCTCCTCAATCTTCCTTTGTCCAAAGTAGTATGCCATGTGTGTATTCACCACCCCAAGGTGCAACTCTCCAAAATTCCTGTACTCTTGGGCACTTTTGCCTCCCTGTGACAGCTGAGGAAGTTGTTTTATATCTCTGTGTGAGGAGATTTAACAGGACCATAGACTAACCTCTCTGCAGTGCCTGAGTATGAGAACATGACTATCATTAGCCATATGATAGAGGTCACAAAGAGTCAAACACAGCTGAAAAATGACCAAGAATAACAACAACAAATGTCTTGCATCCGGCCCAGGCTAGCCATATGTATTTACCACTGAAACACAAGGATTCCTTATTACGGGTTTGGAAAAAGGCACAGAGAATGAAATCAACATCATATAATAATTATAGTAATAAACATTTGTTTAGTTCTTTAAGTCTGCAAAGTACTTCACAAATATTACATTTTCACAAATATTACACAAATATCACAACAAGAAGGGAGATGCTATTATTACTTCCATTTTTAAGATGATGAAATTGAGGAAGATAGACGTTAAGTAAATTACCCATAGTGGCACAGCTAGTGTCTAAAACCAGGCCTGAACTCATCTGCCTGACCCTCTATAGTCCAGTGCTTTATTGTATCATAACAGCAAGTATTTTAAAGATGAAAGAAACTAATCAACTTTTCAATGGCCTGAAAAAAAATCAACACCACTTTGTATTGTGTCCTGGATTACTGTTTTTATTATGAAGCACATTTTAGTAACAAAAGGGACTACAAGACAATCTAAGACACAAGTTGTTGGACCACAGCCCACAGATTCTCAAGAAATCTGTAGAAAGATTTCTGAAAATCTGTGAATTTGGAGCTTTTAATATCTTGATAACTATATTTCAAAATAATTGATTTCCTTCATAATTCTATGAAGTATCTTGTTTAATGCACTTAAAAGAGTTATTCTGAGAGATGATCTGTAGCTTTCATCAGACTGTCAAAGAAACATAAGACACACAAAAAGTTAAGAAACACTGGTCTGAGATAAAAGACTATTAACTTCACATCTTGTTGAATTGCCATTAGGGATTTTGGTAGGCATATGATATATAATCAATCAAAAAACACTATTTGTTCCATTCTAGGTGAAATCAGCCAAAATATTATCTAACAAGATCTATTTGTTTTATAGTTGTCTGAGGGACTTTATTATTTTGGAGAAAAATTGTTGTTTTGCATCATATTTACAAAGAAAACAAACCTTTTCTCCTCTTATTCTGTATTATTTGATCCATAGGAAGAGATAGACTAAATAAAATTTCTTCTACTCTCTATTTTTACAAGCTGTGTGCCAAACACCTTCATTTCACCTGTTTTTGTGAGATTGAAGAGGATCTGAGTCTTGAAGTGGTTCAGACATGAACTATTTTTTTTTTTCAAGTCATTGAAACCTCAAAAAATCTGGGCCTTAACAAAGAAGATAAGATTAATAATTGCTATCTTCCACTAACAGATTCAGCATCCTTCATTAACCTCCTGTTTTATCTGAGGAATGTCTTTAGTTTTCAGGTCAGGTGCTCCAAGGAGGCTATTGCAACACTGTCAAAATATAAAATGACTTCCCAGAAACTCACTAACAGGCTATATACATAGAGCGGCAGAAGTGAAAGAACCATTTAATATCCATGGATAGACGGTGATTTCATTACACATGGTCTCTCTACTGATTTCCATGTCCTAATGGAAATGTAGCATAAGAGGATTACTTATGTAAGAGAAAAATAAGCCAGATGGGAAATTGAGACTGGCATGGAAGCATTTTAATTTAATAATTTCCTAAAAAGATACTTTTCACTACTGCCACCTTTTCCCATCTATCCCCTCCCCATAATCACCTTATCCAGTACATCAAGTCCCTAGAATTGGTTATAAGATTCTTTATCCCTGCCCTTTGCCCACCCCCAGTGATTGTATGTTTAATCAATATAAAAATAGGTTAATGTTTTTATTTGATACATTTTGTTTAACTACAATAACAGCCCCTATCCCTCCACTATAATCTATGCAATATATTACATAGAAAGAGTTAAGAAAAACAACACTAAAAAAATACCAGGTAAAACTAATTTCACAACTATTTGTTGTTGTTGTTGTACTATTTGTTTAAATAAAGTGGGAATACTTTAATTTTACTCAGCTTTATTATATTTAGCAATGGGTGTTTAGTCATTTAATGCTATCATATATATGTATACACATATGCATATATATAGTTATTATTGATGCATGTTACACTCTTAGACAAGCTTCTTCACATAGTTTAATTTTATGTCTTCCCAAAGTCTCTGAATTAACATGAAATTCTAAGGTTATAGATTTAAATCTGGAAAAGACTTAATATAATTCTCCATATTCTTTATTCCTTATGATATAATAATATTCCGCTGGATTCATATTACCCAATTGGAGCCATTGGACATGTGGCTTGTTTCCAATTGTGTTCTTACAAATGTGTTGCTATGAATATTTTTAAATGAATATGCTTTTTTTCCTGTCTCCAAATTAAAGGGTATGAGCAGGTTTTTTTAACCTTTATTCTACAATACTGCCTTGGTTTTGAAAGTGTTAAGAACAGTTTAGAGTACAATCAGCAGTGCATTATTATGCCACTTTTTCCACTAGTCCCACTAAAATTCAATTTTTCTCCTTTTACCATCTTTGCCAGTTTGATGATTGTTAAGTGATACCTAAGCTACTTTAATGATATTTAAGTAATGTACATTTTTGTAATGACAATAAAGTAAAGTAAATGGAAGCAAATTAAAAGTCTAATGGATTAGGGGAATGGTTAAGTAAATTGTTGTATATTAATATAATAGATTACCATCATGTAATTAAAGTGAATGATTTATGCAGAAAGAAATCTTCATAAAGACTAATAAAAATACAAAGAAAATATTATACACTAGCAATATATAGGAGGAAAAGTGAATGGGAAATAATGGACATACATTAGGTATAGAAACAGATCAAGTATTTTAAATACTTACCTTGTGCATAATACCCCCATCTCCCACTTAACTCCTCCTCCCCCCAAACAAGTCTAAGTTAGAAAGACCTGTCTATATATTTAAAATTATTTATTATTTTTTTTAAAAAGTACTAAGGGAAAATTGGGTAGTCACCAATTGGGAAATACCTCAACACATTTTGGTGTATGAATATATTATGTACTGTTAAGCATTGTAAGAAATGGCAAATATGACATTGGCAAGAAAATTGGGAAGTCTCATACAAATAGCTGTAGAGATAGAATGGTTTATATAACAAATATAATAACGTAAAGAAAAACAGCTTTGAAAGATATAACTGATCAATGCAGTGAACAATCAGGAATTAAGAAGTCAGTTCTCTGCCTCTTGACAGACATAATGAGTTAGACATTTCCAGACATGTTGGTTTGTTTTGTTTGATTATGTTTATTTGTTACTAAGGAGACCTTCTATTTGGCTGGGGGCATCATATAGAATAAGATGGAAAAGTAAAGAAGAAAAGAAAGAAAAAAGCCTCCATGCTATATTTAAAATACATAGTAGAAAGAAGTTCATAAGGGAATAGAGACAAGCAGGCCAGTTATGTTACTACTGTATTAAATTTAATATATAATTAAAAACCCAAACTATACATTTCAAAAGATATTTTTGCATATTAAAATGTTCATACTTGACATATTATTTTATTGATGAAAAGAAAAGAAAATAAACAAACAAAAAAAGGAATGGACAAAGAATTCTAATATAGATTTGAGAGAGTCATTGAAAAGTTATGATATTGTATGCTTTGAAATTAATTTAAATGTAAATAGTTAATAAGCAAGTTTAATTAGTTATATTGATATTCAATGTTAAGTTTATAATAAATCATTTAATTAAAAAATCAAATGCACTAGGAATCACTAATGAGAAAGATAGCAGTAACAAAATGAAGAGGACTTGAGGTCATTGCCAAAGACATTATATTAAAAATAAAAAGACAGTTTATGAAAAACAAAACCAGAAAATGATGGAGAGATTCTATGAAGGCAGGCACAGTAACATATTGTAGGTGGGACTGTGAATTGATTCAGTTTATATGGATAACAATTTTGAAATATGCAAGAAAACAATTTAATGGTTTGTACTTTTTGAATCTATGATCCCACTACTGAGCATGTATGTATTCCTATAAAGAATATAGGAGAATTTTTTTTGCCATAATAAAAAACTGGATGTGAAATGAATTAGGGCCTTTACAAAACATGACCTATGAATACAATGGAATATTGCAATATAAAAAACAATGAAATAAAAGAAACACTGTCCGTAAGAGATTCTGAGTGACTTTGTCTGAAATATGTCACCCTTTATGCATAATACTAGTACTTTTAGTTAAAGAGAATCTTATGGGAAGTTTCCTAACAATATTTCTGCTTCTATTATTTCCATAAAGTTGGGGCTTGACTTTTCTATTCTACTCATGAAAACCTCTGTCAAAGTTAAAAGTAAATGAGAACCATAAAAATGTTAATTAAGCTTAACATTGGTTGAACTTATTTTATCTTTAAAGAGCTTTATCATTGCCAATTACTCAATCACCAAAACAAAAGTAATAAATATTAAACTGTAAAGTGGGCCTAAAGTAAGCATGTCTTTCAAGATCTTCAATTAAAAAAAAATTCCCAATTGCTAGTTTTCCTTATCTCTCCAAAGAAACTAATATTATTTTCTTGTAGCCCAAGAGTAGAATATAAACTCTTCAAAGATACAAACTATTTCCTTTTGACTCATTATCCCCACTTTACCATGGTACCTACCACATAGTAAGCAATTCATAAATATTTGATGAACTGAAGGAGAGTTAGCTTCTCTAATGCTCAAAATAATTATTTTTTAGAAATTTATCAAATATTGTTATAACTGTGTTTAAAGTATATTTCTATAAAATCACTCAGTAAAATAGTTTAGTTTATCTTATCAAGGTACAAAAAATTAGCAATGGCATAACAAATATATCACACACAAAATGACAGTGGGATTCGAATTCAGAGTCCTCTAGTTTATATTTATGGAAAACTTCCTATCTGGTAAGATCAAGAAATGGGATCTTTTGAGCAATGTTATAATTTTATAAATAGAGATTTTTGTTGTTGCTCAGTCATTTCAATCATGTTTGACTCTTCATGACCTGGGGTTCTTTCCTATTCCAGCTTATTTTACAGTTGTAGAAACTGAGGCAAACAGGAATAAGTGACTTGTCCAAAGTTACATAGCTAATATAGGTGTCACACACTATCCATTGTACCACCTATCAATCAAACAACATTTATTAAGTGTCTATTACAAGCCAGCCAGTGTGCTAAAGTTTTGGAGATACAAAAAGAGGCAAAAGACAGCTTTTTTCCTTAAGCAGCTTACAACCTAATGGAGGAGACAATGTACAAACTAATATATACAAAAGGAAATATAGACAAGTTAAATAGGAAATCATTAAAATGGGAAGTCATTGGAATTAAGAAGGGTTGGTGAAGGCTTCTTGTGGAAGGTAGGATTTTAGTTGGTACTTAAGGAAACCATATAGCATCTAGATTATCACTTTTCAAAGAATTAGAATATAATAAAATCTATATAATGCTGAACACAATTTTTTCTTTATTGAAACAGAAGAAATTTGTGAAGCCTCAGGGTAATCAAAATGAAAAATCAATTATAGTAGAGATGTATGGATTTGCTGATAAACACATGTGAAGAGAGTGCTGGATAAGCCAGTTTCTTCCATAACTATACAACTTCGTTTGGGCCTAGCGCATTTGTCAACCAAAATGCTGATTTTTCCAAGGGAGATAAAATCTGGAATAAAATTTTGTCAAGATGCTTTGCATCTTTTATCTTTATATACATGTTTCTCTCTATGGCTTTTCGAGGACAAGGGATATTTTGTTCCTATCTTTATATTTCTAGTGTTGAGTATAGTGCTTATTATACAGTAATATAAAATAAAACTTGTTGACTGACAGATTTATTGAGTGATTGACATACTATAGAAATCTTCAACAGATTGCCATTTGAAATACATTCGGAATTTAGAATTGAAATGATCTCTTTGGTTGAATCTGAGATGAGAGTAGATGTTTGAAAGGAACACACAGGACTGACTGAATGAAATAATACATTTCCAGAAGTTTATAAGAAGGATATATCAAAAAGCAAAGAGGTAACCTAACAAGGAATAAAAATAACAGCTCCAAGCATCAGTAAATAGAAAAAAAATTTACTATAACCACTTCCAGTAGCTCACCCCCTAATAAATTCTCATGTACCCCTTGTTGCTATCATTCTATACTAAGTGTTTTGGATATTGAATATACTGTTTTGTGGCTATTCTAAAGACAGGCTTGGGATGAAGTGATCAACCTTGTTTTTAACTTATCATCTTTACCCCCATGACAATTCCCAGGGAAAATATCCCAACCAAATTTATAACAGTGTGTCCCTCCAAAAATTTGCATGGCATCAACATTCATTATTTAAAAAAAAAAGAATTTGGTGCAAAATGTTATAGTCCTTCCCCTTTAACAACACTCTCTTGGTACCTAATTCCCTTTGTGTCTTGACATGCTACATGTATCTACTTTGCTGGGAAAGAAGCAAGGCATAATGGTTAAATGAAGCATTTAAGAAAAATATAATGTAATAATGTAATTAAGAAGAATAAGTATAAGCAATTCAAAGAAATCTGGAAGAATTAACTAAGAGTACTTATGGAGATAGAAAAATAATAGTGGAATAGTTAAATAAAGCATATTTTTAATATAATGGAATAATCATAATGTAATTAAGGATAAATATAAGCAATTCAAAGAAATCTGGAGGAATTAACCAAGAATACTGATGGAGATAGGAAATGAATGACTGAAAACTATGATATTTTTATATGTTGGAATTAATTTAAATGTGAAAACTTTCAAACTAATTTTAATTAGTTGTATTGATATTCAATAACAAGTTCATAATAAATAATTTAATAACAATTAAGTAGTAAGGAAAGTCCCTTGGAGCTTCCTTTTCTAAGTGAGGAGCACTTCATTCCCAAGTTAGCAAGAATGGATTCCCTAAGTAGTTTTAGTTTCCTGAAGCTAGAGACCAAATGGAGAAGGATTTTAGGGGAAGAAAAAGAGAAAAATAAAAACAAGACCATAGCAATAGACAGAAGCTGTTGAACATTCTCTCAAACAAAACAGATTTGCCCAAAAGCTGACACAGGTTTCAAGTAATTAGTAGTCTTGATCTTCAATCAGCCATAAAGGGTGCTGAAAATAGGATGACCTGGCTACTGTTTAATGGAGAATAATCAGCACTCCACTAGGCCAGGGGAAAGAATACAAATGCAGGTTCTGTTCCCCCTCAAAGCAGGGAGGGGGTGGCACAACTCAAATTATTGACTTTATGCATCACTCAACAATTATAGGAAACATTATCTCAACCTCTTAGTAGACAATTAAAATAATTGCCATCCTTTCATCCTTCCCCTTTAACAGCACTCTCTTGGTACCTAATTCCCTTTGTGTCTTGACATGCTACATGTATCTACTTTGCTGGGAAAGAAGCAAGGCTCAGCATAATTGGGCCATTTCCCTGTCACACTAGTTTGCTTCT
The DNA here is from genome assembly GCF_048593235.1 of Sminthopsis crassicaudata. Classification (NCBI taxonomy): domain Eukaryota; kingdom Metazoa; phylum Chordata; class Mammalia; order Dasyuromorphia; family Dasyuridae; genus Sminthopsis; species Sminthopsis crassicaudata. The sequence goes on along the minus strand of NC_133618.1, from coordinate 308,107,791 downwards.
GAATTTTGCTCCTTTCCATGGGTTGTGGTAAGGTCAATCATATGCAGTCAAATGACTGAGCAGATATAAGATATGCATATACACCAGAACTAAGTACATGTTGTCTGGGCAGCTCAGGAGACAGAGGGAACGCTTAAGACTTCAAAAAAATCGTCTTAGAGAAAGCATTTGGGAATTCTCGTATTCCTGTTGACTGTCATTATGGATTAGAGGTACTGCTGACACTTGATTTCCATTGCTTTTTTGGAGGAAATAATAAATGGTGATGCATAATCTAAGGAATTTGGGTTGAATTAAATAGAGCAACTTAATGTCTTTCTAACTGAAAGAAATCTCTGATTTGCACCTTCTTCCTCTTTTAGGAAAATTCATTACCTTATCTAGAAATCTCTATTCTGTTCCTGGGCTCTGGTTCTCCTGTAAATTGGTGTTCATCAGCCCCTAAAACTCAAGTTCAATTTAAGGGATCTCAGAGCAGTTATTTTTCCCTTTAAATAACCTTAAGATTTCTTCTTGCCTATAATATAAGATGAATTAAATTCATCTGAGTTATGCTAGTGGGTGTTAGCATTATCCTCAGGTTACATGTTGGGGATGGAGAAGGGGTCCAGGAAGGGAACAATCATTTATTAAACACTTACTATGAGCCAGGCACTGTGTTTAGCTTTTTATAAACGTTATATTAAAAATATAAAATGTTTGAAAATTGGCAATTGGCAAAGTATGAGTTTCTGATCACGTCTTTCTCCTATGGATGGTTCTAACACTGCTGTATCATGATTATGTTGTCACGTGTCGGAATGCTCACTCTCTTTCTACAGTGTAATGACCATCATTCATTATATTCTAATAGGTGAGACCAGTGATATATTTAAAAAGATCTTTACAAGACATTGGATGAGAAGGAAGTAGCAGCTAGGGGAAGCCAGCACTGCTTCCTACAGAAGGTAGCTCTTGAGCTGTTTTGAAAGGAACCAAAGATTCTCTCTCTTTCTACATTCTTTCTTCATGATATCATCAGCTCCCATAGATTCAATTATCATCTTTATGCACATGACTACATAAGGAGCCCTCATCTCCCTCCTAAGCTCTAGTCTTTCATTTCCTTCTGCCAGATGGATATCACTCTCCTAGATATTCTATAGTAATATCATACTCAACACATCCAAACTAGCAATCTTTGTCTTTTCCTCTGCTTCCATACATTTCTGGGAACTTTCCTTTTTCTGTTGATGGAACCAACATTCTTCTAGTCCCCCAGGGCTGACATAACAATGATCTTTTAATCTTTCCTCACATCCCATATCTATTCAAAGAATGATTGATTCATGTCAATTCTCCCACATTGCCATTTCTTGCCTTCCCTTCTTACCATCCTCTTTCTTATCTCTTCTCACATAACAACCACTTCAGCATCTTATTATCTCCTACCTACATCATTGTGATAGACTCATAATTTGAAACCCTGCATCCATTTTTCTACTTTTCAGTTCATCCTTCATTCCTCTGCCAAATTTATATTTCTAAAGGATAGGGCTTAATATTTAAGTCTCTTGTTCAAAAAGTTTCCATGACTCTCCAAATCACTTTATTTGGCATCCAAAGCTGTCCACAATATGGCTTCTGATTATCTTTATAGACTGATTACTCGTTACTTTCCTCACATACTCTAAATTCTAACCAAATCTACTTGCTTATTATTCTACACACACACAACCTTCCATCTCTGTCCTCCGTGTCTTTGCATAGTTTGCCACAAACTTTTTGGACTTCTCTCCTTCTTGACTACTTTGAATTGGTAGTCTTAGCTATCAACCTCCTCACTTCAGTTGTTTTACATTTATTTTTAATATTCATTGTTTTCACTTATCTGTGAACATATATTTACCCAACCCTCCTTATATTTTGATATGTTTGAGGTATCTGGGTGGCACAGAGGACCTGAGTTTCAGATCCAAACTATATGACCTCAGCAAGTCACTTAACCCCAACTTTCTTGCCTCCCCTTCCCCCTCCAAAGAATCTTGTGGGCATGAATTTGTATTACTTTGTCTTCATATTCCTAGAAGCTACGACAATGCCTGACATATGATTTTATTGTTGTTTTATTATTGCTTAGTAGTTTTTAGTTGTGTTCTACTCTTAGGGACCCCATTTAGGGTTTTCTTGGCAAAGAAATTGTGTTGTTTGCCATTTCCTTCTCCAGCTTATTTTTATAAATGAGAAAACTGAAGCAAACTGGACTAACTGACTTGTCCAGGGTGACAGCTAATAAGAATCTGAGAGCATATTTGAGGTGTTCCTAAATCCAGGCCCACCTTTCTATCCACTGTGCCATCCAGCTGCCTGACATGGTGGATTCTTGATAAATGCTTGCCAATAGGTCTTCCTTTAGGGAAAGGGAGGGAGGGAAAGGGAAGAAGGAAAGAAGGAAGGAAGCAAGGAAGGAAGGAAGGAAGGAAGGAAGGAAGGAAGGAAGGAAGGAAGGAGGGAAGAAGGGAAGGAAGGAAGGAAGGAAGGAAGGAAGGAAGGAAGGAAGGAAGGAAGGAAGGAAGGAAGGAAGGAAGGAAGGAAGGAAGGAAGGAAGGAAGGAGGGAAGAAGGGAAAGAAGGAGGGAAGGAGGGAAGGAGGGAAGGAAGGAAGGAGGGAGGGAAGGAAGGAGGGAAGGAAGGAAGGAAGGAAGGAGGGAAGGAAGGAGGGAAGGAAGGAGGGAGGGAGAAAGGGATGGAGGAAGGAGGGAGGCAAGTTTTCTGACTGACCAGTTCTAGTTTCTGGGCCAGCTTTACTCATGGAGGCTGTTGTTTGTCCTTCATTTCTGCTTTGGCCAGAAACCCTGAGGGTCTTCCCCTCCCAGATTCATTTATTCATTCATTCATTTATTTAGATTTTTTTTGGACTAGGTGAGAGGAGATTCTTTGCCTCAATTTCTACCCCAGCCTTAATCACTGAATGGGTGCAGTCTCAAACTGAGATCTGTTGAAGACCTTAGCTTAGAAAGGCCAAGGTCTCCAAGACCTTCTGCAGTCATCTTGATTTCTCTCTGGCCAGTGGACCCAGACAGCTTGGGAGGGGATCGTGAGGCAGGTGACCTTGCCCAGCCTCCCTTACTTAAATCCAGTTTACCTGCATGTCATGGCAGCACCTCTATGATGTCATGATCCTCTTGGAGAACAAAGAATAAACAACAACAATTTTCATTGCAAAACAAAGTGCAGAGTGTACTTTGGAAACAAATACTTCCTATATCATGTAAATTTGTGCTATAAGTAGGAAAGAAGCAGTGTTAATAAGTCTTATAGTATTTATAGTTCTAAGGGGAAAAATTGCTCTTTGTTCTTTGGTAGAGAAATAATTAGCTGTCAGGAGCTGGTCATATCTCCCTTCCTCTCAGCTTTGTGACTGTCCTAACACTTTATTTAACTAAACCTTGGCCTTGTCTGGTGTTTTCTCCATTGTCCTAAGTACCAAGTCTCTAAATTACTTTTTTTACCTTATTTAGGGCTTGAGTATTAGTTACCTTAGCATGAAAAGAGCATGTCTACATTCTCTTCCATTTAACTTCTTTCATTTTTATTTGAAATAGTGCCAGCTTTGCCCTCTTTCTCTGAGAATCTAATCAAATTTAACACTATTCCCACCCCCCATCTTTCATTCTTCATTCAATCATCAGTCCCTCCTCCATCTAGTGTTTACACATAATCATTTATCACTAGAAGGGCTGTGATATCAGGTTGCCTGGATTGTAGCATCTCTGAATGAATTAAGCAAGAAAAGCTAAGTAAGTTGGATAGAAACACTTCCTTTTTCTGTGCCTATCAAGCAGTGATAAAAGAGCCAGCCAAGAAAAGCAACATGACAGTTTGGAGTTCTGGCAAGAAAGTCTATTTGTTTAAGTGTTCTTATTTGTAACAGTAGTTCTTTAAAGTCTAAGTGAATGGGTTATCATGTGACAGTGTCTGAAATCCCTCCCCAAATATTTGACATTTATTTTTTTTCTGATTTTTTTCATATTTCATTGCATTGTACTTTTATTTTCTTTAGTTCACTCTTTGTTTTAACTTATTTCTGTGTATTCAAGGAGAAAAATGAATTTCAAAGGATAACAGATCCCAGTTTGTCTATAAATACCCAGATAATGCCATTTGGACACAAATCATAAAATCCTACTACAGCAATACATAAATAGGATTGACAGACTATGATCTTTTGGTTCCCTTCTTATCTATCTATTCTGCTCTGGCTTCTTTTCTTCTCTCCTGATCTTCCAGTTAGCTATTAGTTTTCTTTGCTTTTTTTAACCTCTTAACATGGCTCTTTGAGGAAATTTATCTGTACATCTCAACAGCCTTTTCCTTCCCTATACAGCTCCCTATTTCCCAATATTTTTCCCAATTCTATCTGATTCATAGTCTCCAAAACAAATAAAAAACTAGCCTCCTTCTTTCAAGGGGAAACATATTGTCTGATTTCACCTCTGTATCCTCAGTTTATAGCAGTGTCTTGAACATAGGAGGTGGCTAATATGTTTATTGAATTCATCCCTCTGCTTTTTTTAAAAACATTTCAATGTTTTACTGATGCTCCTTTTTTTCTTCTCTCAGTCATTACACACTAAACATTATCCCACTCTTTAAACCAAAAACCTTTTCCTTCTGATAATCAATCTAGCCAAGAAATACAACGGCCTTGCCTAAAATATGACAAGATGGATTGGTCAGAGAAGAGACAACAGGAGACACAGAAGACAAGAAATATCTAGGAGAAGAAGGTGTTAACAGTATCAAATGTTGGAGAGAGGTCAAAAAAGAGTGAGATTGGAAAAAACACCATTAGGTGTGACAGGTAGTTAAGAGAGAAGGTTCAGATGAATGATGAGGGGAGAAGCCAGATTATAAAGATTTTAGAAGCTCTGAAGAGAGGAAATGAATATGCCTAGTATAAATGGATTTCTGAAGGAATTTAGCCATAAAGGAAAGGAGATATAAAGGGTAATAGGATTAATTGAGGTTTGGGGGGGTAATTTTTTAGACAGGGAAATTATAAATATGTTTGTAGACATTTTGGAATGAATGGATTGAAGGAGAATGAAGTGGGGAAGGTCAGGCATAATAGAGAAGGCCACATGTTGAAGAAGTTGAGAGGGGAAGGGATCAAAGGTAAATAGAAATCAGTTGGTTTTGGCAAGAAGAAGGGCTACCTGTTCATCTGATACTAAAATAAGTTGGGAAGATGTCTGAATTATGTGAAATGAATAGAAAAGAAGGAGAGGGGGTTTCAGTTTTCAATCAAGCTTAAGGCAAATCCTTGGATAATAGGATTAATAGTTTTCTGGAAGGCTTGAGGAGAGATGAGAAGCTTTGGAACACCTATTGTGGAGAGTGGAGTATCAAATTAAGAAAGAATAGAGAAATCAAGTAATATTTTGCTGGACATATTTAGCACAATTTCATTATTTTTACAGTTACATTTAGTAATATATAAATAGCATAGAAAAAGACAGATGGTGATAGTAATCTAGTGTTGGAATTTGGCAAGATTAGGAGTCATTTGACTAAAGTATAATGCATAAGACATAGAGAAATATGGAATGATAAACATCATGATTAAGGGAATTTTGGAGTGGTGAACAAGGAAGTAGAAGACTTAGGGTTGTTGGCAAAATCAAGGGAAATGACCACTGTGTGTCTCTCAGATAGAACACTCACTCTTACTGGTCATGGGGAATGAGTATATTAAGAAAGTGGGAAATTATTTGAAGGTGCATCAATATGTATTTCCTCTACATTATTGATATTAACTGCATAAATTGTTCTCCTTATTTTGCTCATTTCTATGTCATTCCTATACTTAGAAGATGACAACCGAATGATGTAAAAACAAGTTTTAATTGTTTAACTGAAAAGGAATAGGCCCAAATCTTTCCTGTAAGGTAACCTATATGTATTGTAGATTTTATCTTTTAGAACCAGTGTAATTATTTTTGTTGTGAAATGGAAAGGAGTAACTAGAATAATGGTAATTTCAGTTCAGAGATAAAAGCAGAGTAGGATAGTTCTTTTTCAGGACTGTTGGAGAAGATAATTGAGGGAAAAGCAGATTTAGCATGTTTTCACTCTTCATTTTTGATACCTCAGGATAAAGTCAGAACCAATCTGAAATCATTGACATCACATTGTTTTCTTTTTTCTTTTATTCCTTTCTCTTAATATCCTGTCCAAGATGTACAGCTATTTTTTTGAATCATCTCTCAGATCTTTTTTTTTTTCCTCTCTCTTGATAAGAACATTTACATCAGTATTATTCTAATCTGGGTTCTTACTACCTCTTACTTAGATTTCTGCATAGTGTCCTAATTTATATCCCTATGTCCAATATCTTCCTACTATAGTCCACAGCTGTCACAGATGCAGATGCCATTTTTCATGAAACTATTCTTGTTTATAAGGCTCCACAGGGGATCTCAGTTGTCTATTAGCTAAAACCAAATTCCTTAGTCTAAATGCCCTCCATTCATTAATTTATGCAGAACATTTTAAGCTTCCATTATAGGCAAGAAAGAAAAAGTATCTATAAATTGGCCCCACAAGCTTTATCTTTTTCTATTTCCTTCTTATATGGGTGACTTGCATACAGTAGCAATAGTTAATAATCATTAAATATTCATTAAATACCTACTGTGTTCTAGGTACTGTGCTAACCATTGTTGACTTGAATACAAAGGAAACAAAAGAATGTCTGCCCTAAAGGAGCTTACAATCTAATGGTGATAACAATACCACATACATAGTATGTGTGTGTATGTGTACACATACATATGTATACACGTACATGTATATTACTTATACACGTATGCACATACACCATATAAATGTGGTTATATGTTTGCATGTATATACACATATATATGCTGGAGTCAGTTATAACTGAGCATTTACACTTTAGACATTGACAGTTTTTACAAATAATGGCATGATTTGTTCTTTTGCTGATTGTTTTTAAGAAAGTGTTAAGAAACTAAATGTATATGTGTTTGGAAATGTTTTTTTCCTGGAAAACATTTTTTGATTTGTTAAACATATATCAACACACTCCTATATTGCTCAATATACATTGAGTTCCAAAGTGTGCAGAAAGTTTAGGGAATAAAATTTTCACTAGAGTGGAGGCTAATAATAATAATAACCACCACAATAAGCATTTATAGAACTTTAAGTTTTTCAAAATGTTATACATTTATGTTAACATTTGAACCTTATAACCACACCAACATATGAGACCATTACTTAAAGCATTAACCTTGGAGTAAATTTCTCATAAGGCAATTTTATTTTGCACCCCATTTAAAATGTTTTAATTACCAAAATAACTAAAGACCTTATGATATGGCAGTCTTACCCATAGCATGATATTACAGCATAGCTATTTAGAATAAACTTCTAACAATCCAACAAGGTTCAACTTTTGGTCTGCATGTGAATTTATTGCATTTATAGTATTAAGAAATCATGTTCCTAACATCTGCAGTCAATGGCTGCAGAGAGGTCAATTATCATGAGTACTGAGAAGACACCATTGAAGAAAGAAGTTTCAATCAAATTGTGGAAATGGAAACCAGATTGCATAACACTGAGAAGTGAATATGAGATGAGCAAATGGAGGAGCAGAACACAGAAAACTTTTCCTAGGACTTTAGCTATAAAAGGGAAAGAGCTACAGCACAATAGTTTGAAATGGGGTCAAATGAAGGTTTTCATGGATGACAGAAATCTGAGCACATTTGCAAGGAATAAAGTTTTTGGGTCACCAAAAAGAAAGCTATGTTGGTTCTGGAAGAAATAGACTTTTTTTTTGACAAAGGAGGAAAATGAGAAAGGAACCCATTGCATACAGTCTCTGACTCTGTAGGCTACTGAAGACAATATTAACAATAATAGCTCTATTATATAATCTTTTAGAGTTTGAAAAATGCTTTTTTCCTTAGAGCAGTTCTTTGAGGGACAAAGGTACAAGTGATATTATCTTCATTTTAGAGGTCAGCCAAGAGAATTCTGCTCAGAAAGTTTTGATGTTCATTAGGTCACACTGATAGTGAGGGATAGGTAAGTCTTTCCATCCCATCACAGTGTATCTCTGAAAGTGTGCTCATTCAGATAACTCAAGAATAATAATTACAATTATTATTATTACTACTAACATTTACAGAGCATTTCAGGATATATAAAATTATTTGGATACATATTATTTCATTTGATGTTCAAATTAGTGATACTATTATTATTATTCCCATTTTACCAGTAGGGAGACTCAAAGATATAAAGTGTTTTAGCCCTGGGACAAAAATCTGAGGCAGGATTTGAACTCAGGTGTTTCTGACTTCAAATACAATGCTCTAGTTTCTATACCACCTAGGTATCTAAAGCTTACCTGTGAAAGAGAAAGCCATGATTCACTATAAAGAAACAAATAAACAGCTGAATCTATCTCTGTGTCATTTTCCAGTGTCACAATGGCTAAATCGGCTTGTCTCACCGTAAAATTCTTCCTAGAAATGAACAGTGTATCCCAGTGAGTTCCAGATGATTTAGAGCTAGAGAAATGGAAATCAAACTACTGTGGCAAACTCTGGCAAATAGAGGGTGGCTGTGGGGACCCATGCTTGTTCTGCCCCCTAACTTGGTTGAATGGAATACCTGTAATAGAGTGAAAGAGAAAGAAAAAGAGGGCTCCAACTGCACTGGAAATTCAATAGCTAGGACCTCAGCATACTGCATATAACTACATATTGCCTGTCACTTTTCAATTATCTCAGCTGACCCTGCCTCAATGAAAGCACAAGCTGTGCCCCTAACTACTCCGCATGAGTGGATTTGCAGATTGACTTCATCCTAGGGCAGCTGCCTGCTTCCCTGCTCCCTGTAGCACTAAAACACATTGCATTTTCTTACTTCAAAAAATCAGAGCAAGGATGCAAATAACTCTAAGGAAAAAAGGAAAATTAGCTCATCCTACCTGAGATCTATAATGAATTCTCTTATGAAGCTTTTACTACAGTCCTTCTGCCTTTGATTACCAGTGCTGAAATATGTGTCTAATGCACACAATATTTGCCTCCCAGTAATTGGGTGAATGATAATAACCCTTTATCACTGGAGCAATCCAATGATAATAACTCACTGGTGAATGCCGCCAGAGGCCCTTTCTTTGGGAATACCTTGAAATGGCAACAATTCTTTCTCTTCAGCTTCAAGGTAAGTAGGTTGTGTTCCCATTTTCCTGATGAGGAATTTGAGGTCTAGGGAGACTGTGACATACCCGCAGCTACAAAACTGATGGAGAAGCCTCAAAGAGAAGTCAAAATTTGACTACTATTCTAAAAATCCCATTTAATTCAAGAAACAGAAATGAAACATAATAAACAAAACTATGCTAATCTTCTCAAGCTTTGCTGGATCATCATCCAAAACCCAGCCTCTCACAATAGGTGTAACATAAGACACTGTCCTTGTCCCTCTTCTCTATATCATCTTGGTTACTTTTTTAAATCACATAGATTTATCTTTTTGCTGATGAGTTTCAGATAAATAAACATGTTAAACTCATAATTTCTAAAGCAGAACTCATTTTTCTACTTAATCCACCCTTTTCCAGACTTCCCTGTTTGGGTCAAGGACACCATTCTTCTAATCACTAAAGTTCACAACTGTTGCTCCATCTTCAATTTGTTAATTTTCCCCATTTCACATTTTGGTGAAATTCTGTTACCAAATTTTTTATCCACACACTCTCTCACCTGTCTCTTCTCTACTCACAGAATCAACATACTAGTTCAGACCTAGATTACTATAATAGCTTCCAATACCTGCCCACAATGAAGACACAGCCAATGGTAGAATACAGAATATTTGACCCCTTAACTCCACCAGGATCTATTTGACCTAGTAGAATAGGATCATAAAATTCAGCATTCATTTCCTATTATAAAAAGAAAATTATATTGATCTAATCAGCAAATTTTAATGCTTTTACCAGCAACCTTAGTTGGAAATTATCCCTCAACAGTTTCCTACCAATATATTAAAGACCTTTTGAAAACAAGAACAGAGCTATCTTCAACCATGTTCAATACTTGCATGATATGGTGGAAAGAGATCAAGGAAGAATTAAGCATAGTTTTGATGATGTGCAGCAGGGAGAAAGTTTTACTGCTCATTTTTTATTCTACTCACATGTTCCCTTAGCAAGACCCCAGCTGTTGAGCAAGGAGAATCTCTGTTATGTCTCATCTGTTCAATATCAAGGTGATTACAAAAGAATGTTAATGACTTTGGGCTGTTTGTTTCTATCCTTTGAATGGATCTGGGGTGATCTTTAAATTTTTGTTTCCATTAAAGAAAAAGACCCACACAAAAAGCAAAGTTTGAGATAGAAAAATGAAAGTCATAGTATGGAAAGAGAAAATCTGGAGAAGCAACTCTTTGATTCCTTCCTTCCCTTCCCTTCCCTTCCCTTCCCTTCCCTTCCCTTCCCTTCCCTTCCCTTCCCTTCCCTTCCCTTCCCTTCCCTTCCCTTCCCTTCCCTTCCCTTCCCTTCCCTTCCCTTCCCTTCCCTTCCCTTCCCTTCCCTTCCTTTCCCTTCCCTTCCCTTCCCTTCCCTTCCCTTCCCTTCCCTTCCCTTCCCTTCCCTTCCCTTCCCTTCTCTTCCCTTTCCTTTCCTTTCCTTCCCTTTCCTTTCCTTCCCTTTCCCTTCCTTCCCTTTCCCTTCCCTTCCCTTCCCTTCCCTTCCTTTCCCTTCCCTTCCCTTCCCTTCCCTTCCCTTCCCTTCCCTTCCCTTCCCTTCCCTTCCCTTCCCTTCCCTTCCCTTCCCTTTCCTTTCCTTTCCTTCCCTTTCCTTTCCTTCCCTTTCCCTTCCTTCCCTTTCCCTTTCCCTTTCCCTTTCCCTTTCCCTTTTCCTTTTCCTTTTCCTTTTCCTTTTCCTTTTCCTTTCCTTTCCCTTTCCTTTCCTTTCCTTTCCTTTCCCTGTTTTTCCTCCAATTGGGGTTGTGGGAAGACAAATGTGTGAGAGTGAAAGTTATGTAGATTTGATACCTCAGTGGAAACATTGCAACAATAACAAGCCTGGGATTTGGGAGATTAAAGTTCTTAAAGTACTTTTCAGATTGTCTAATTTTATATTTGCATAAACCAGGGTGATGGGGCAGAGGATAATGACAGAAGCATTCAATGTATTTACATGTATGCTCCACTAGCTGAATTAAGATTCATGGAGTCTCAGTGCTTCAGAGAACTTAGAAAGCTTCCAGAACTAGCCAGATTTTCTGATATGATCAGTATAAATGGATGGTTTCAGCAGTCATTAGGTTACCCAATCTTTGACTGCCCCCAAAGCACTCATTGTGAGTGGGAAAGCCCAGTGGTACCTCTGACAGATGAGATCTGCATCCCATTACTCTGACTTCAATTCCACTGGTTTTCCCAGTGCAAACTGATTCTTTATTTGTTAACTTTAATGCATAATAAAGGGCATATGGAGTCAGTTCAGAGTCCCAATAGCCAATTTTGTTCAATTTTCAATGTGAGAATTTCCATCTCAGAAAACTATCAAATGCTATAAATCTAGGGTTGATTTATTCTTTTGTTGATTGTTGAGACTTAAGAAAGTGATCAAGAAAATGTTAATAAAACAGATTAAATTTAAATGTTTGTCATGCAAGCACTTCATATTCCCCCACCCCTATTCCCAGACAGTTGTTAAATATTTGCCAGCACATATCTGACTATAAATGTCATTATTATTATTATTATTATTATTAAACAAAAATACCTCTTAATAATATGCAGTAGGATTTACATCATAAAGTATACCACTACCACTTTGTTGTACATTTAAATCTGGACTTAATGTCCTTGTTCTGATGCTTTCATGTTACACAAACACCTATAATACATCTATCTGGATCAGACTGGGCTGACAATTCTAAAACATAATAATCTCCCGACATTCAGGAACTCCTTTTTTATAATACCCACTGTGCAAAAGCCAATATGTTTAGGAATGAAAGTCCTTTCAAGTGAGATGATGAGATGATCTTACTTTTTATCAAGGGTAAGCCCTGTATCTGTTCAAGTGATCCCATTCCTTCTTGTCTCCTCCAACAGATTGTCCCCTCTGCTATCCCCATCCTCTCACTTATTTTTAATCTCTCCCACTGGTGCATTCTCTACTTCCTACATACATACCCATGTAATTCCCATTCTGAAGAGACCGTTATTTGATTTTTCATCCCTGTTAATGAGCATCTTATATATCTCTTTTGCCTTATGTAGCTAAACTCTAAAAGGTTATTTATAATAGAGACTTTCACTTTCTCTTCTCTCACACGATGCTATGAATTCCTATTGTAGGCACCTGAATCCTACTTTCTCTATCTAGTCTTAATGGAGACTTCTTTCTATCATTTCTATCACTTCAGGGTTCCAAACCCCTGCACATGTGAAAGACTAGGAAAGATATTATTAGGCAAGGTAAATATAAAAATATACACACATTTTGTATATAGGTAGGATTTTTGACATTATTATTCCACTGAAATTGCTTTCTCCAAGTTATCAACATCTATTTGCCAAATCTAAAGGACTTTTCTCATTCTTCTCTACAGCCCTCTGACACTGTTGATCACCTTCCTCTCCTTGATATTCTCTTTGCTAGAGGGTTTTGGGGATATTCTCTCTTCCAGTTCTCCTCTCCTATAAAACTGCTCCTCTCAGTCTCCTTTGAGAGTCTCCTTCTCTCATCCAGAACACGCCTTTAAATCATAGATGTCACACAGAGCTCTATCCTAGGCTCTCTTCTCTTCTCCCTCTATAATACTTCAGTTGATGATCCCATCAGCTCCCATGGATTTACTTGGCATCTCTATACTGGTGATTTTGAAATATCCAGCCACAATCTCTCTACTGACCTCCAATCTCACATCTTCATCTGTCTTTGGAATGTCTCAAACTAGGTGTCTACTAGAAAACTCAGCTTGTTTAAATGGAACTTATCTTTCCTCCTGAACGCTCCCACCTTGCAAATTTTTTCTATTTCTCTCTAGGATACCACTATCCTCCCAATCCTTCAGGATTGTAACCTAGGAGTCATCTTTGACTTTTCTGTCTCTAGGGGCAACTAAGTGGCTCAGTGGATAGAGCACCAGCCCTGAAGTCAGGAGGACCTGAGCTCAAATTTGGCTTCAGAAACTTAACACTTCCTAGCTGTGTGTCCCTGGGCAAGTCACTTAATCTCAATTACCTCCGGAAAAAAAAGAGAGAGCGAGAGATACTTTACTTTCTCTCTTTTTTTTTAAATTTAATTTTTATTTTATTTTATAATTATAACTTTTTTTTTTGACAGTACATATGCATGGGTAATTTTTTACAACATTATCCCTTGCATTTACTTCTATTCAGATTTTTTCCCTTCCTCCCCCAACCCCCTCCCCCAGATGGCAGGCAGTCTTATACATGTTAAATATATTACAGTATATTCTAGATACAATATATGTGTGTAGAACCGAATTTCTTGTTGCACAGGAAGAATTGGATTCAGAAGGTAAAAATAACAGTTTACACTCATTTCCCAGTGTTCCTTTTCTGGATGTAGCTGATTCTGTCCATCATTAATCAATTGGAATTGGATTAGCTCTTCTCTATGTTGAAGATATCCACTTCCATCAGCATACATCCTCGTACAGTATCATTGTTGAAGTGTATCTTCTGGTTCTGCTCGTTTCACTCAGCATCAGTTGATGTAAGTCTCTCCAAGCCTCTCTGTATTTCTCCTGTTGGTCATTTCTTACAGAACAATAATATTCCATAACATTCATATACCATAATTTACCCAACCATTCTCCAATTGATGGACATCCATTCATCTTCCAGTTTCTAGCCACTATGAAAAGGGCTGCCACAAACATTTTGGCACATATAGGTCCCTTTCCCTTCTTTAGTATTTCCTTGGGATATAAGCCCAGGAGTAGTATGGCTGGGTCAAAGGGTATGCACATTTTGATAACTTTTTTGGCATAATTCCAGATTGCTCTCCAGAATGGTTGGATTCTTTCACAACTCCACCAACAATGCATCAGTGTCCCAGTTTTCCCACAGCCCCTCCAACATTCATCGTTATTTGTTCCTGTCATCTTAGCCAATCTGACAGGTGTGTAATGATATCTCAGAGTTGTCTTAATTTGCATTTCTCTGATCAATAGTGATTTGGAACACTCTTTCATATGAGCGGAAATAGTTTTAATTTCATCATCTGAAAATTGTCTGTTCATATCCTTTGACCACTTATCAATTGGAGAATGGCTTGATTTCTTATAAATTAAAGTAAATTCTCTGTATATTTTGGAGATGAGGCCTTTATCAGAACCTTTAACTGTAAAAATGTTTTCCCAATTTGTTACTTCCCTTCTAATCTTGTTTGCATTAGTTTTGTTTGTGCAGAAACTTTTTAATTTGGTGTAATCAAAATGTTCTATTTTGTGATCAATAATGATCTTTAGTTCTCCCTTGGACACAAACTCCTTCCTCCTCCACAAGTCTGAGAGGTAAACCATCCCATGTTCCTCCAATTTATTTATGATTTCGTTCTTTATGCCTAAATCTTGGACGCTTTTTGATCTAATCTTAGTATGTGGAGTTAAATGTGGGTCCATGCCTAGTTTCTGCCATACTAATTTCCAGTTTTCCCAGCAGTTTTTGTCAAATAATGAATTCTTATCCCAAAATTTGGGATCTTTGGGTTTGTCAAACACTAGATTGCTATTTTTATTCAGTATCTTGCCCTGTGAACCTAACCTATGCCACTGATCAACTAGTCTATTTCTTAGCCAATATCAAATGGTTTTGGTGACTGTTGCTTTATAATACAGTTCTAGATCAGGTACAGCTAGACCACCTTCACTTATTATTTTTTTTATTATTTCCCTTGAAATTCTCGACCTTTTGTTGTTCCATATGAATTCTGTTGTTATTTTTTCTAGGTTATTTAAATAGTTTCTTGGAAGTCTGATTGGTATAGCACTAAATAAATAGATTAGTTTAGGGAGTATTGTCATCTTAATTATATTCGCTCGGCCTATCCAAGAGCACTGAATGTCTTTCCAATTATTTAAATCTGACTTTATTTTTGTGGCAAGTGTTTTGTAATTTTGCTCATATAATTCCTGACTCTCCTTTGGTAGATATATTCCCAAATATTTTATACTATCGACCATTATTTTGAATGGAATTTCTCTTGTATCTCTTGCTGTTGGATTGTGTTGTTAATGTATAAAAATGCTGAGGATTTATGTGGATACTTTACTTTCTCTTGTCCTTCATATCCCAAGGTCTGCTATTTCACCTTTGCACAGTGTCTCAAGTACAGCCCTCTCTTTCCTCTGATGCTGGTACTCCTCTGGCACAAATCCTCCCTCATTTCAAGTATGGACTATTACAATATCCAGCTGAGAGGTCCACTTGTCTCAAGTCCCTTCCTAGTCCAATCCATCTCCATTCATCCACCAAAGTTATTTTCCTAAAACATTTAGATTTTTTCTGACTAGATGAAAGAAGAGAATCCTTGTTGTAATTGCTACCTAGCCTTAATCACTAAATGAATGCAGCCTCCTCAAACTGAGACCTGTTGAAGACCTCAGCTTAAAAAAGGCCGAGGTCTCCCAATGCATCACTAGGCATCCTGAGCTACATCTGGCCACTGGACCCAGACAGCTCAGGAGGGGAGGAAGTGAGCCTGGTGGCCTTGCCCACTCTCCCTCACTTATTTTTGATATCCAAATCACTTGCATGTCATGGCATCCCCAGCCTGATGCCATGGTCATCTTCCAGAACAAAGAACAAACAAGGGATCTGACCATATCAGTCCCCTACTCAATAACCTCCATTGTTTCCTTATAGCCTCCAGGGTCGAATAGGAAATATTCAGTTTGTCTTTCAAAGATCTTTATAATATCATTCCTTATTATCTCTCTAGTTTTGTTATACCTTCCCTCTTTTATACTCTTTTATCCAGACTTCTGACTGTTTCAGGCCTAAGGCTCAGCATCTCTTATCTCCAGGCATCTCCTCTGCTATCCCCTATACCTGGCAAGCTCTTACTTTTCATCTCTACCTCACGACTCTTCTGGGTTCCTTTAAATCTCAGCCAAAGCACCATCTTCTAAAAGAAGGCTTTCTCAGTTCTCTTAACTCTAGAATCTTCTTTCTCTTAATCATTTCCTATTTATCCTGTAAATAGCTTGTTTGTATATATTTGTTTGTTGCCTTTCCCATTAGATTTCCATCTTCTTTAGGGCAGGGATCACCTTGTGCTTCTTTTTTATCATTACATTTTCCACAGTAAACACTTACCAATTTATTGATTTATTGATTGAGGATTGATCAGTCCCTTGGAGGTTGATAGACCCCAGGTTAAGAAGCTTTGTTCCAGGGTTCTTTTTCTTTTCTTTTCTTTTCTTTTTTTAAAAAATATTAAACCACTCATTCATTTGTAATTTTTAAATGAATCTGTCATATTTTTTTATTTTATCTTACCCCCTCTTTGTCTTATTATTTGGGCACAACCTCTAATTATGGTACTTTTTTTGAGTTTCTGTTAAGATTGTTACCTCCATGCCAATTTAGGATCAGAGATTTAGATCCAGACACCTCTTACTCCAACCTCTGAGTTATAGGGTTGAGGAAGGTGACACCCAGAGAGGATAAGTGATTAATTCAAGCATAGGTAAAAGGTACCAGAACTTGGATTAAAATACAAAGTTCTTCAGAATCTCAATCTAACAATCTCTCTGCTCTAAAATGCTCTCTCCTTTCTTATGACCCAGAAGGAAAGCATGCACACATTATGGCTCAGGAAGATTTACTGCAAGAAGTAGAAAGATAATAGAACACAATATTGAGTCTCCCCAAATGACTGCTGGCTGCTCAGATAAAATCATCTCCTTGGCAGAGCCTGTACTGCTTCCCTGTTAATAGCTTAAACCACTGAGGTAATGCATTCTCAACACCATCCTTCACCCTTCCTCATGTCTTCAAAAACTATAATCAAGTGAGCTTCAAATCTTCTATTAAGGAAGTACTCCCAAGTTCACATTCAATATCTTAGCAACAAAAGTGGGAAGGGCTGTCTCACCCAAATACTGGGTCCAAGATCCTACAAATTCCCATTGAAGACACCTGACCCCTATTTCTTTGTTTATCTGGTCATATGGAAGTTTTTTCTCCACAATTCCATCACTCTGGGACTCAATCCCTGGACACTTGAAAAATCAGGCAAAGTAAACTTTCTTATTGTGTGTCATATTATATACTTCTACCTGACTTTCTCTTTGTGATCTTGTGTGACTTTCCCTTATTCTAATAGATCTGGCTTGCATAGGCTTCCTTGATAAACAGACTAATTTATGTGTTAAAAGTTTGCACAACAGTGACAGCAACTCTGTAAAATGATCAACTGCAATGGACTTAGCTCTTCTAGCAATACAATGATCCCAGTCAATTCTAAAAGATTCATGATGGAAAATGCCATCCACATGCAGAAAAAGAACTATGGAGTCTGTATTTGATCAGGCAGACTATTAATTTTTTTTCTCTCTAATGGTTTTTCTCTTTTGTTCTGATTCTTTGTTCACAACATAACTAATGTGGGAATATGTATTTCAGTCCCTGGATGTACAATGCAACATGGGAATTGGGGTGAGAAGAAAGGGAATCACCAAAAAACACAAGAGACAGTTCCTCCCTAGGTATACAAAAATATTGCACAGAGGAAGAGATACTGTGAACATCATTAACAATTGCTTACACAATAAAAGTTGTGTGGTATAGTGAATACAACATTGGCCTCCAAATTGGGAAATTAGATTCAGTTACTCCCTCCAGCAAACAGGTTTCTGACAATTTGAGTGGATCCTCTGTGACATACTCTTGATAGGATGAATAAGCATAAAAGAATGTCAATCTGCATCATTGGAGGGAATTCCTTCATCACAGCTGTATTTGAATATTTTGCAATTATATACTTATCATCAATCTAATACTCAGAGTGTACACTTTTTTTCAAACATGGAGATTGATACCAGCAAGAAAGCTATATTATACCATGTTAACGTATTTGTTTTGATCACTTCTAATGGTCATTATACTCTGTATATTTTTTTAAACTATTTTTCTGAAATAAAGGGATTCCTTAAATTTGTGACAACACATTTTACACTGGAGTTGATGCCTTTGCAGAAGATTCACTCTGACTCTAAAGCAAGGCTCCTTAACTTGAGCTCTATGAACATCCATGGATAAATTTTAGGGGATCTACAAACTTGTAGGGGAAAACAAATTTATTACATCTATTTATTTACTAAATTCTAGCTAGAAATTTAGCATTTCCTTCACAGTAATTCAGCAATGTTTGGAAGTGAGGGACCCAAAAACAGGACCAAGAGGGGAATAAAAGTATATAGTAAGAGGTTAATAAATATTTATTATATTAAACTGACTTGTAGGTTTATCCTCCCAAGATCTTTCTCTCTTTCCCTCCCTCTCTCCCTCCTTTTCTCCCTCCCTCTCCTTCTCCCTCTCCCTGTCTCTCTCTCCCTGTCTCCTTCTCCCTGTCTCTCCCTCTCCCTCTCCCTCTCTCTCTCTCTCTCTCTCTCTCTCTCTCTCTCTCTCTCTCTCTCTCTCTCTCTCTCTCTCTCTCTCTCTCTCTTCTCTCTCTCTCCATCTCTCTCTGTCTCTGTCTCTGTCTCTCTCTCTCTCTCTTTCTCTCCCTCTCTCTCTTTTTCTTTTTTCTTCTTTTTTTCTTTCTTCTTTTATTCTCTTAGTGTATATTACAGGTCCTGGAACACTGTAGACACCTAATAAATGTTTGTTTAATTCAATGGAAGGAGAATTTGTGCAAAAGCTTAGCCAGACCAGAGCTCCAGAGTAACATTTTTGTTGTCTCTAGGGCATTAGAAATTTTGTCTTCTCTTGGTCAATTAAATTATTCTCACAGTTTCCAATGAGAGCTTATTTCCAAGAGGAAGCTCTTAAGCCCTAGCCTTACAGAAATGACTACTGTAAAGCAAAGTGAGAGAAAGCTAAGGCTTGCCTTAAGGGAGGATCACCTGCAGCCCAACTCAAGGTGGCCACAGGGCACTCTGGAGGCTGACTTCTGACAAAGATCGCACTCAGGGTTGTAAAGAATTTGTAAATATGATGCTGAAATCAATTTGCAGCTGGCAGTTTGATGAAAGAGAGTATTCCCAAAGGCTCAAGGCTAAATTGCACTCCCTCCAGCAACTTAAAGCTATCTTATTTTAGGGAGTGTTGCCCTGTTTTAGTAGAACAAGGAAAATGGATGTGCTTTAGGTTTTCTGACATTTTACTTAGAGCTTCTCCCTTCTCCTTTATTTCTAATTTGTTGCAAAGCTTGTTGTAAGAACCTAAGAATGACTTAAGTGTCTTCTAGGTAGAAATGAAAATTTTAGGGGAAAGAATAAAGTGTTGTCAAGATTTTTTATTGTCCTTTGTATGGGGAAGAGGACCAAATTGACATCACTATGTTGGAGTGGAAAAATAAGTGTCCAAAACTGGATTTCAACTCAGATCTTACTGACTAGAGATTCAGCATTCTAACTACTGAATCACCAAATATGTAGTAGAGAGGACACTGGTCTTAAATATAAGGAGACCAGAGTTCCATTCCCACTTCAGATATACTAGTTGTGTGGCCCTGAGCAATTCATTCACTCTCTCTGCCTCAGATTCCCTAAATACAAAATCTTTCAATTCAGTTTAGTTCCATACCTTACATAAGCAAGGTATTGTTCTAGGCCAAAAATTCTAGGAATTTACAGTGCATAGACCCTTATATTTCAAGCATTGTTTTATCATTTTTAGTATTCTGATTCATTTTGATTTGGTTTGGAGTTTTCTTGAAAAGAAAATGAAGTAGTTTGCCATTTCATTTATTATCTCTCTCTCTCTCTCTCTCTCTCTCTCTCTCTCTCTCTCTCTATCTCTCTCTATCTATCTATCTATCTATTTATTTATTTTTGCTGAGGCAATTGGGGTTAAGTGACTTGGCCAGGGTCACACAGCTAAGAAGTATTAAGTGTCTGAGACTAGATTTTAACTCAGGTCCTTCTGACTTCCGGGCTGGTGCTCTATCCACTGCACTACCAAGCTGCCCCTGCCATTTTATTTTTTAGCTCATTTTACAGAGGAGGAAACTGAGGCAAACAGGATACAGTGACTTGCCCAGGGTCACACATCTAGTAAGTGTCTAAAGGTAAATTTGAACTCAGGAAGATGAGTCTTTTTAACTCCAAGTCCAGTGCTCTACCCATTTTACCACCTCTCCCAAAGATCCAACTAGATCCTCAAAAATATAGTTAATATTCTACCTTTAAATTGCCTTTCATTCATTCACTATGGGGAATTCTGGGTCATTCTGCTTATTCAATGTTTCCACTGGAAGCTTTCTACAATTTCCCAAAGGCCTTGCTCGACACTCCCACTATGACTGGCAGCTGCCTCATCTAATTAACCAGTTTCAGTTGGAGCACACTTCACAATCAAACAGCTTAAATAAAATTGTCGCTTCACCAGTCTGATTGCTGCTTTTTTACCTACAGTAGGAAGGCAGGCAGCTGCTCTTTATTCCTAAGCTTGTCCCATGCTTCAGGAATCATAGTCATTGTAACACAAATCAACTCCCCCTCAATTCTTTCACCTTCTTCCTTTAGGCTAAGGTTGACAAACTTCAATCCTTTTGTGAAAGGACCCTTTTTTGTTCCTTCCAAACACATGTAGGAGACCTAATAAGACTGATTTTATTCAAAATTTAGAAGGCACAATTCCCTTTCACTGTCCTTTGCTGTTTTTTGGCCCATTTGAAGAAACTTAAGCCTGCCTTATAACAGTAACTTTCAAAAATACAAATGTTCTTCATCTGTTATAGGAATCTGGATTGTTCAGTGGTTAAAGTATAGGCCAATAGTCAGGAAGATCTGAGTTCAAGTGAGCCTCAGATGTTGGAAGTGAGCCAGAATAAGTTCAGTTTTCTTATTAGTAAAATGAGGATAATAATAGGACCTGCCTCTCAGTGTTTTTAAGAGGATGAAATGAAAGAATATTTGTAAAGTGCTTTGCAAACCTTAAGACCATACAAATGCTGCTTTTGTTCATTTATGAAGTAAGCATGTATTAAATACCTTCCAAGTGCAAATTACTGCATTAGTTCTGGGAACACAAAGATTAAAAAAAAAAAAAATCAAACAATCCTTCCCCTCCAAATCATGTTTAATTGGGAGAAAACTACCTGTATTCAGATAAGTAAAACAAATAGGAAATAATAGGAGGTAAGAACATATTAATAGCAGAAGAGTAAGATCCAGAATATGGTAGAAGTGTACTTGGGCCAAGCCTTCAAGCAGGGACTCTTAAGCTGGTATCCATTAATTCATCTTTATTTTTTTTTGGGGGGGGGGGGGATGAACACAATTTCAACATAATTGCTTTCCTTTGTAATGCTATGTATTGTATACATTTAAAAACTTTTTTG
Source organism: Sminthopsis crassicaudata (assembly GCF_048593235.1). Classification (NCBI taxonomy): domain Eukaryota; kingdom Metazoa; phylum Chordata; class Mammalia; order Dasyuromorphia; family Dasyuridae; genus Sminthopsis; species Sminthopsis crassicaudata. Next base: position 308,086,203 of record NC_133618.1, on the reverse strand, counting down.
TTGTTTATTGAGAAGGGATACAGAGAATTTGTTAGAATGATGAAGGGGTCCTTGTCTGTCTGTCTGTCTCTCTTTCTCTCTCTGTCTCTCTCTCTCTGTGTCTCTGTGTCTCTCTGTCTCTCTGTCTCTCTCTCTCTGTCTGTCTCTCACTGTCTCTCTCTCTCTCTCACTGTCTCTCTCTCTTTCTCTCTCTCTCTTTCTCTCTCTCTCTGTCTCACACACACACACACACACACACACACACACACACACACACAAACATACACAATCACAAAAGGTTAAGAGGATCAGAAGGGAAGGAGGGCATTCCAGGTTTGGAGGATATCTTGTGCAAAGACAGGGAGGCAGATAATAGATGAATTTCACATATAGAGAACAGCAAGCTGACCAATTTGGTTGGAACACAGAATAATTATTGCAAAGTATAATAAGCCTGGAAAGGAAAACAGAAATCAGATTATGAAGGGCCTTTATGTGCTAACCAGGGCAGTTTACAATAAATTCTCAGTGTCCTCAAATAAAATACAAAGTATTGGGGGGGTGTTTGCTTGCTTGTTTTGTTTTTGTTTTTTTTCCATCTAAAAGGAATGACTGAATCTTTTGCAAAAACTTTGGTGAGAAAAAGCATTGTTCTATTAGGATTTCAGCTTGCTGCCTGTCATACCTAGGTATAAAAGAGAAAAGCCATCTTTTGGTTTGCAAAATGCTAATTGATTGATTCCACTATGGTAACTAAAATCTTTTGAAATAAAGTATTGAGTAAACACACACACACACACACACACACACACACACACACACACACACACACACGGCCTAATTCTCTTCAAGAAAAATATCTCCCTTCTAAACTTTCCTCTTACTGCCCATTAAAGGAAAACTGTTATCTACCCATTGCCCACCTTGAAGTTGTAGATCTTTGGCCCCTGTGCTTGTTGTGGTAATTTCCAACCTGGATGAATCACAGACATAATGGTAATACCACTTGAGTTAGCTACAGCTAAATGCTTAACCCATGCTAGGGATGGAGAGTGACCAAAAAAGAAAATGAAATATCTAGGTAAGGGCCTTGGATTTGACATGTTACCCCAGCCCCCAGGGATTCAGCTCTCCCTTAACTAAGACAGAAATGTACCCCTTAAAGTTGGAAACATCAACCATCCCCTTCAATTATAATCTCTTGAAACCCCATACCTGGAATTTTTTTTAATCTTCCTTCCTTCCTTCCTTCCTTCCTTCCTTCCTTCCTTCCTTCCTTCCTTCCTTCCTTCCTTCCTTCCTTCCTTCCTTCCTTCCTTCCTTCCTTCCTTCCTTCCTTCCTTCCTTCCTTCCTTTTTCTTTCTTTCTTTCTTTCTTTCACCTGATTTTAGTGATCCAGAAACCCAATTGGATAACTTTCACTTTGTCAGTAGTTATAATTTTTTCTACTGCTATCTCTTTTTTTTCCCTGTGTGTGTGTGTGTGTGTGTGTGTGTGTGTGTGTGTGTGTGTGTGCTGGATTTGATTTATGAAGAAGAAACAATAAACTTTTGCTTTCAAAGTACTGTTAGGATCCATTCTGAACATTAACTTTTATGATTTAAATCTTTATGTTTATGCATGTTATAAATGATTTGAGTGTACACAGTACTGGTAAAAGGTACTGGATTGGCAGTCAGAAACTAAAATCCTATTTCATTTAGAGCAGAAGCAATATGAGTTCATTGTGTACTATTTCCAATGTGCCAAAACCATTTCCTATAGATCAAGTTACTAAAATGTTGAACTTATTCATTCACTTAGGCTTTCAAGTTTCTTCACAATACTTTTTTTTCCCTATAGAGAAAACCTATTCAAAATTATGGGTTCATTTATTCATTCACATCCTTACTCACTGAAAATCTTGTAAATCTACAGAATAACAACTAATGTATGTTATTATAAATGAGGAAATCACAGCATCAAGTCCTGATGGTTGACTCTAATAGAGTTCCATATGCTAAAAGGTTCAGAGATGAGAATTGAATCCAGACTTTTTGAGTCTTTAGTTCAGAATTCTTTCCTTGATGCCTAATGGATGCTCCAAACTAAACCATTAGTTCAACCCTTTGAAATTTCTGTCATCAATTAGGCTAACTTTTTCAATCTGCAAAATGCAGTCTATAAACTCTGGCTATTGTTCCTTGACACAACCTTGGGATTTTTTCTCTTACCGTTCTCAGTATATCTGCCATCCTTGCCCTCTTTGGAATTGATGTGTTGAGTGATCAAGCGCAAACATTTGACTCATTTGACTTCCCATCATGTGTTGAGTGACTATAAGTTCCTGCATGTCACAATGGCTTAAGAAATAGGCAAGGAATGGTGTTAACCTAAATATGTGGAAAGCTGGTAAGATGGCAAAATTTGCTGTATGGACATAATCTTTGCTGTAGCAGCAAAACTTTGTAATCATTTCTTTTGCCCAAGCTAGTTACAGAACCAAAGGGGGCCTCTCCCAAACACATTAAAGGTTAAACTTCACCATTGTCTATGACTTAAATTCTATTTTTTAAACTCAACTGGCATTACAAGGCAGGAACTCAAGATGTTTTGACCTAATTTCAAAAAGAAACACCCCTTATCATATAAATATTCTTTCTTTTTTAAATTTAAAGCTTTTTATTTTCAAAACACATGGATAGATAGTTTTCAACATTCACCCTTGCAAGACCTTGTGTTCCAAAATTTTTCCTCCCTCTCTTTCTCCCATCCCCTCCCCTAGAATGCAAGTAATCCAATATTTGTTAAATGTATTCAATTTATATATATATATATATATATATATGTGTGTGTGTGTGTGTGTGTATATATATATATACAATTATCATGCTATACAAGAAAAATCAGATCAAAAAGAAAAAAAAAACATGAGAAAGAAAACAAAAGGCAAGCAAACAACAAGAAAAAAGTGAAAATATTATGTTGGGATCCACATAGTCCTCAGATTCCTCTTTCTGGGTTTAAGTGACTGTCTCCATCGCAAGACCATTGGAACTGACCTGAATCGAAAAGAGCCATGTCCATCAGAATTAATCACTGATGTTACTGTATATAAGTTCTCTTGGTTCTCATGTAAATATCCTTTGATTAGCTTTCTGTGTATACAATTCTGTGACAGGCCCTCTAGTTGATAGTTTACAATATATTGGGGAAAATAAAATATATATTGTTAAAAAGTTGAATAAAGAAATAATGTTTAAGTAGTACTTCAAGGCTGTGTTCTTGTTCAGAATTTTTCCAATAAAGTCTAACTCTTCAAATTCCAAATTTAAAAGGCTTGTCATGAGCTTATTTCTAATTATTACACTCTGCTTTATACATTAAGTTCTTGTTTTATTTTAAAATCAGGAATAATAATTAATATTCTATTGCAAAAGGGTACTTAGAAAGAATTTTAGGTAAGGTGGTCAGTAATTGTGATTAGAGTTGGAAAAGATCATTTTGGTTTTGTACCTTTAAATATTTAAACATTTACATTTTTATTCTACCTACACATTATTCACCATATAAGTGGCCTGAAGTTAATGATAACTGAAGGGGAGGGATTGTGATTGTCAAATTTGAAGATTAAATTTAAAACTTAAGTAAAATCATTAAATAAATAAATCTAATAACCAAATCTAATAACTATATGGTTTTAAGGATGGATGATGTAAGAGGTAGAGGAATCCATTTCTTAACAAAAAAGAAAGGTAATGTGTCATAGTGGGAAGAAAACAGATCTTGGAATCAAGAATTCAATTCTGGCTCTGTGACAATCAGAGAGGAATTTCAACTCTCATTGCCTAAGGAAGCTAAGGCTATAAATTACAGAAGAGGGAGTAAAGGAAGAAACGGAGGGAGTTCATACATTGAGTATTTCTTATTTAATGAAATTATAAATTTATAGGAAATCATCTGTCCCATCCCCATCAAGAAATGTAAATTATTTATATTTATTAAATTTTTCCATGTGCATACTAGTAGCATTTGTTGTAGCTCTAGGTTTTTGTTTGTTTCTTATTTTTGTTGTTTTGTTTTGGTGGTCATGTGTTTATGTTCATATCTATGTCAAATTTCTTCATATTGCCCCCTGGCACTAGTGTGGGGAACAAATATTTTGACCTACATTTTTTCAATATAGGCAATCCAGCATTCATTCCCTCCTATTTAACTTTCTTGACTTTGGCTATGAGTGTGAGGATATCAGAAGGGGGAGGAGGGGGTCTTTGCTTGAGAAATAGGCTGTCAAAATTTCATTGTGGCTGCAATGGAAAGAAAGAAATAAAGCAAGGAGAAGTAGCATGAAAACAAAGAAAAAAAAAGACGATTGTTATTAACTTTTGTCCAAAGTCAGCAGTTTCTAACCCAGTGAACAAAATAATTAAATCTGTGTTAGGGCCCCTTTTTTTCTAGGGGGTAAAGAGACATAATGCTCCTGTACTATTAAAAGGACTCTGCTGCTGACTGAATAATCCCTGAAAGGATCATAGATAGCAAGCTAGAAGAAAATTCAATGATATCTCAATGAACTCCTTCATTTTACAGATCAGAAAACTGAGGCCTCATGGTATATTAAAGCTTAGACTTGGAATCTGCGGTCATAACCGGCCTCAGATAACTTCTTATTGGTTGATCCTGTGCAAGTCACTAGCTTTAAATTTCATTATTAGTAAAATGAGGGAATTGAACTAAATGGGATCTAAGTTCCTACAATTCCTTCCGGGTTTAAATCTGCAATTATGACTCCAAGCTCTGTGCTTTTTTTCATTACTCCCATCTGCCACTGCCCTGACCACCTAATTCCATGATACTGTTTTGGAAATACATTACTGATATATAAAATTTTGTAAACTGTAAAGTGCTCTATAAACATGAGTTGTTGCCATTACCATAATTATTATTATGAAACTCCACTATAATGTCATAAAACTGTTTTATTATTATTCAGCTATTAGCCATACTTAATATAACCTGGTTCATCTGAAACAGTCTTCTCAATATCATGTTGCTTAACATCACGTTTCTCCAAACTAAATAGAATAAAATGTGCTTACATTAGATTAACCCTCCCAAAACTATTGCCCACAGAACTAAGTCTAATCCATTGTTTCTTAAAGACCCATTTCAGAATTATTTGATTAATATGTACTGTATTTCTGAACATCTTTTTTTACCAACTTGATTTTGAAAGCATTCTCTTATCCTAAAATTCCATTGACAATAACTAAGACATCTAGTCTTCTGATTCTGACTCAGATGGTATTTTAACAACTAACTAGTGATAGTTATGCTTTCCTTTGGTAGAACAAAGTTCTTCTGAGACAGATAGATTCTGATCATATTTTTAAGCTTTGCAGCAAAGAAGCCAGGAAATGACAATCTAAAATGATTTTTTAGGAACTCTAACAGAACCATAACTAGCAGAAGCAAAATGGCCTTTGCCCCAGGATGTCAACATGTAGGAAGATATGCATCTTCCTATGGCAAACAATTTCCTTATACTTCCCCTCCAGGCCCTCTAGCAGTGTGACTTGTAACTACTAAGTTTTGTCACAATGACTACATTACTATGTCACTTCTTGATCCTAATTTTCCTTATTATGTGACTATACTCATGGCCCTCTGCACATGCTCCCTATTTCTCTCAAATGAATTTTCTCCAGGAACAATTATAGCTGGTTACAGCTCAGGTTTCTAAGAAGCATTTTGTTGAATAAAAGAGAAAAGTGAATGGACAGGAGACTGGGAAGTACCTTAGATTTGAGCTCCAAAAAAGAATTTGGTCATGTCTCACAAAATTTTACTTCTGACATTAATTTAAATTGGTTTGAATAAAAAAGGGCACAGTCATATGGATTGGAAAGTGAGTAAAACCATTAATCAAAGAGCCCTATTAAATGCCACTACATCCTATTATGAGAGGTGTGCATTGACGTGCTTCAGAGGTCATTCCAAGAGTAGGTCTTATAGCACTTTTGTGGGAAAGGAAGTCTATTGAACATTAATGACTTTTTGCAGATGGTAATAAATTGAGAAGTTTGGTAAACACAACTAAGGTCAGTAAGATAGTCATATAAAGGCAGCATTAAAAAAGATAGTTACCCATCTGTTCAGGATTATAATTTTTAACATGATCAAAAACCTAAAGCAAATATGGTTCATTGTTGGTATTAAAGGAACTCCAGACTCTATTGGCAAGTTTGAGATCTCACTGGACCATTAATAATTAAATGAAATCAAAGGGAGCAGAAAAAAAGTAACCAAAGTCTTAGGGGAAGAGACAAGGTATATTATGAACTAAAATTTTAGAGTAGTTTGACAAAGTTAGATGGGTTTACCAGTATTTTTTAAAAGAAGAAAGTATGGAAGTACACTTCTCAGAATTTTTAACAAGTGAGCAAAAGTCTTCTTACACTGGAAAGCCCAACTATCCTCCCAATCAGTGGTAAGTCCAGTACCTTCATATACCTAGAAGTCCTCAATGTGTTTACCCAACTATGTATCCCTCAAACCTTTTTCTTTCTTCTTTCTCTCCCACTTTTACCCAAACTTATGATATCTGCCTTACAGCTTAGATTCTGTGTTGAGCTGTTGGGCTAAGAAGGGTATAATAAATATATTTAGAATCAAGCTTTTACTATGTACAGCAATTACTATGTTCAAAACACTTTGATAAGTATTGGAGATACAAACAGAAAAGTAAAATAGACTCTGCTCTCAAGGATCTCACATTTTAATGTGAGACAAAACATATGGAAGGTTTGATCTGAGAAATGGAAAAGTCCTGTGGTCCTCAGAGTATAGTAGTAAAATAGATCAGAATATCTCTTCTTTAATGTCATTTCTAACAAAAATATCATATTTGCTTGCCAACTCAAACCATTTAACAGAGCCAAGGACAAAAATCTTTCTTTTTTGGGTCTTCCAAAGATGCAGGAGCAGTTGCCAGGCTGCATCTCTACAGGGGTTGCTTTCCAGGTTAAGAGCTACAGACAGTATTTTAGAATGATTACTATTCTCAAGATCCTTGGGCTCAGGATCCTGGGATGATACCACCAGAATGTGAGGGGTGTTGGTGAACATTTGATTTACCTGACTCATGCTGCCCCCTGTTTCTCCCTTGTGGTTCAAAGCTGCTTCATCTAGGATGCTCTGTTACCACAGCTGCTCCCTTCTCCTCAGGGTCCCCCATTCTGTCTGAGGGCTGTGAGAGATGAACTAGAAACAGGATAAGTTGGTGTTCCTACCTCTATTATATCTTATGCCTGTGGCAACTGTGGGTCAGCAATGGTTGCTGGTCATGATGAGGAAAATGGGTCCCTTCTCCACAGTGATTTTTCCCCTCAGTGGTGATTATAAGGGATGAGCTGGAAGGTGAATTTGATGGTTTATAATTTTAATGACAGGTAGGGCAGATTAAATTGCAGAGCAGATACCACTCTGCCCCAGTGGAAGGAATTTCCTCAAGGAGTTGCCTTTAATAGGTGAAATTACAAGTCTATTCTAAAATAAAAACCTAATGTATTGCCTTAAAGAATTGCTTCAACTTATTTTCTAACTCTACCTAAAGGAAAGCCATTTCTGATATGAAATGAAAAAAAAATCATCTGAAGGATTAGATATCAGAAAAACCTGATTTTATTTCCAATTATGCTATCTACATATGATGTTACACCAGCAACCTCCCTTCTTGAGTCTCATCTGTAAAAGTGTGTGGGCTGGAATCCTCTGGTTGGCATTTAAAATTCTTCATAACCTGCTTGACCCCTATCTCCCTGTCCACTCTTAAACTTATTCCTCCCATACCCTTTGCAATCTAACTACACAAACCTATTTGCTCATTTCCCATCTATAAACCTTTATTCTTTCTGTCCTCTTTGCCTGGGAAGTTTTCATTCATCCCTACTGCCTCTGTTCTACTTATTAACATTAGATCTCATATTAGAATATGTTTCTCTTAAAGGGAAAGGCTCTTTTGTTTTGGTTTAGCCATTCCTTGTATCCTTAGTAAGTAACATAATAATAAATTCATTTTAGTTTATTATTAATTTCTAAGATTCTTTTGAGCAGCTAAGTGACAATGTGGGTGGAATGTTGGGCCTGTGTGCTTAAATCTGGTCTCAGATACTAATTAGTTATGTGACCTTGAGCAAGTCATGTAACGCTATTTGCCTCAATTTCCTCACATGTAAAATGAGCTGAAGAAGGAAATAGTGAATTACTCCAGTATCTTTATCAAAAAAATCCCAAAAAGAATCACGAAGAGTTGCATGTGATTGAAACAATTGAATAAGGAAGGTCTTTCATAGTGTAAGACTGTGAAGAATTCTAGGAGTGAATTCCTAAGGATGACATTTTAAATGTCCATTTCTTTATCTCTTGTAATAAAAAGTATATTTGGGGCTAGGAAGTAGACAGTTGCTTTCTCCTTCCAAATCACAACACATTTCATAATACACTAACTTTATTTACTCAATTCTTTTATTATATGATTCCTCTAAAGCAAAAGTTCTTAAACGTTTATATGCATCATGGACCTCTCAGGTGGCCTGGTGAAACTTGTGGACCCCTTCTCAAAAGGAGGTTTTGAAATGAATAAAATTAAATGCCTGGGATTATATTGGAAACCAATTATGTTGAAAGAGAATTATCAAAACTTTTTTTATAAGTTGACAGATATCAGATTTCTTGTTCCAAAGTGAAAGTCCTATGAAAAATCCTATAGTACATGAAAAGAGGTTATGATGAAATGAAAGGTAGCAGGATAAAAAAAAAAAATAAGTCATGGCCTATTTAGTCTGTGAAATTAGATAGTATTACAAGTCATCAGGTCATGGTGAGGTTCTTCTTGATCATAATATTTTAAAAACACTACAGAAAGAACACTCCAGGATGATGTTCAGAAAGCAAGTTTCCTTTTATATTGAAAGAAAGGAAGCATCTCTTTTCCAGTGCTAGTTTTTGTGACTATTAGTATCTAAAGCTGAAAGGAATTTCAGAGATTATCTGCTCCAACTTCTTCATTTGACAGATGAAGAAATGGAGATCCACATTGGTGAGATTATTTACTTAAGATCATATAACTAAAAATGGTAGAATTAGGGTACTTTGTATGCAGAAGATGCTCCGTAAGCATTTATTATTCGATATATGAATGAACAAATACAATGTGTCTTCACTCTTGTGCATGCATAGCTTAGCAGCTTTCGTTTTAATAATATATCAGTATAATGCCACAATATATCTCAGCACACTCAGAAGTTGCTTCTTTTCCTTCTTCAAAATCAGTGTTCAATGTAGTGATAAAGCCCATTGGGATTCAAATGGAGGTATTGGATTATGCCTTTATATAGAAATCACCCAGGTTCTTACTGATTGGCCAATAATAGTTCTCACCCTAAGCTTCACTTGCTTAGTGTTTTGGTTTGTTTCAAAGTGATTGTAAATAGCAAGTGTTTCTGTTCTGGCCAAATACTCTAAGGGTCTTCTTTCTCGGAAAGTCAAACTAGATGGTCTTTTGCCTCAGTTCTTATGTAGCCTTAAATCACTGAATGGATGTTGCCTCAGACAAACTAAGATATGGGAAAGTTCTCAGCTTAAAAAGAGCAGGGATTATTGCCAGTCACCCTGACCTATATCTTAGCACGGGACTTTGATAACTCTGGAAGAAAGTAAGGATTCGCACAGTCCTGGCTCATTTCAATCCAATTCATTTGTAAGTTAAGATACTACCATTCTGATGTCCTTGGTCCTCTTTAAGCATGAAGGAAAAGCAAAAACAATGTAGCTAGAATTTTAAAAATTCTATTGAAAATCAAAATTATAAACATATTTTACCTCAACTCAATTGGATTTAAGAAAAAAAAATCATTAATTTCTCAATATGTCCAAGGTTCTGTTCATGAAAATCAGACAACCAATGAGCAATTTATTAAGTATTTAATAAAACACTGTAGTAATCAAAAGGAAAAAAAAAGAGGGGGAGGGAATGGCATAGTAGATAGAGCTTTGGGCCTGGAGTCCAAAACATCTGGGTTCAAATCCAGTCTCAGACACTTATTAGCTGTGTGAACCTGGGTTTGTCACTTAACTCTGTTTGCCTCGGTTTCCTCATCTGGAAAATGAGCTGAATAATGGAGAAGGAAATAGCAAACCACTCCATTATCTTTGTCAAGAAAAAACTCCAACTAGGGTTACAAAAAGTCAGACAACTGAAACAACTGAAAAAAAAAATAAGTACTTACCTCAAAGAACTCACAGTCTAATGTCAATATTTGAACAAAAGGTTTACTAAAAGAGACACAGAAAGTAGAATGGTAACTTCAGAGTAAAAAGACTCAAGTGGCATGGGAAGATCAAAAAGATTTTCTACAGAAAAAAAAAAAAGGAAAAAAAGTTCTTGCCTTCAAGAAAGTTACATTCAACCAGGAGAATAGAACTTGAGCAAAGATAAATAAATACAAAATATGTGAGGGACAAGAGGACAGTAATAATATAGGACCAGAAAAGTATCAATGTAAGAGATAGCAAACAACGTCACATAATTGGGCCTTGAAGTTTACGCTAAGGATTGTAAGAGGAAGATGGGAAGAAGGAACACATTCTAGGCATGGGGGACAGCATGGAAGCAGGGAATAAAATATGAGTTCATGGAACAGCAAGCATCCTAGTTTGAGTGAAACAAGGCAAGTGAAACTAATAATGTATAAAAATATATCTGGAAATGTGAGTTGAAGCCAGATTATGAAGGATTTTATTTTTTTTTATTTTTTTTTATTATATATATATATATATATATATTTTATAATATTATCCCTTGTATTCATTTTTCCAATTTACCCCCCCTCCCTCTATTCCCTCCCCCCGACGACAGGCAATACCATACATTTTACATGTGTTACAATATAGTCTAGGTACAATACATGTGTGCGAATATCATTTTCTTGTTGCACAATAAACATTAGAATCCGAAGGTACATGCAACCTGGGCAGACAGATATTAGTGCTAACAATTTACATTCACTTCCCAGTGTTTCTTCTCTGGGTGTAGCTACCTCTGTCCATCATTGATCAACTGGAAGTGAGTTGGATCTTCTTTATGTTGAAGATTTCCACTTCCATCAGAATACATCCTCATACAGTATTGTTGTTGAAGTGTACAGTGATCTTCTGGTTCTGCTCATTTCACTCAGCATCAGTTGATTTAAGTCTCTCCAGGTCTCTCTATATTCCTCCTGCTGGTCATTTCTTACCGAGCAATAATATTCCATAACCTTATGAAGGATTTTAAATGCCAGTTCAAAGCAATAGAATACCCTTGGCCATCTTTGAGCAAAGGACTGATGTGGTCACATCTGTGCTTTAGGAATATCAGTTGGGTACCCTGTCTGATGGATAAATCATAGATTTAGAGCTGGAAGGAACTTCAGAGGTCTTCCAGTATAAGCTTGTCATTTTGTAGATAAGAAAAGCAAGGCCAAGTGAGATTAAGTATCTATAAGAGTCAGAGAATTTAAACCCAAGCTCTCTCACTTCAGAGACAGTGAGTGCTTTCCTCTGTCCCACACTGTTTCTCTAACCAGAAGACAGAGAATTTGGGAAATAATGTGGAGAATAGAGAGACCAATTGAGAAACTAATGTAATAGCTCAGATTAAAGATGATCTGAGAGAGATGTTATGTCAGAAGACATATGAGGATTAATGAATATGAGGATTAAAGAATAGGAAATAATTAGGAGTAATGTGAAGATTTAGAACCTGGCTGAATGGAAGGATAGTGATGTCCTTAAAAAAATAAGAAATGACTTGAAAGGTTTGGAGGAGAGATGTAGTTAATGAGAAAAATAAAGAGACCCATTTTGGACATATTGAATTTAAGATCAGGTATTTGTCTAGGTAATCTCTATGATCCCTTCCAATTCCAGATTAATAATCCTATGACGCTGTTGAGCGTTAGTCCCCTGCCCTATCTGCTAACAACCACCTCCAGCTCCCAAACCATGCACCTGAAGGTAAAAGGGAACCATTTAGTTACATGGAATTAGTTATTGGAATTATTCATAGCAGTAAGATAGTGAATCCATCTACCAATAATTTATAATAATCATAGATGTAAGAACTAGGGAAATAGCTTTTGGATCACAAAGACAATCTTTCCTAACCAATGCCATAGAACCAACTGCATTAGCTATCTCAGCTCACTTAATGTTTTATAGTAATTAATAGCAATTGATAGCAATTTGTAGCAATTAAATCCTAATGCGTTCACTTTATTTAGGAATGTGCTCTTTACTTAAAAGATGTATTCTCTAGCCATTAGGAGAAAGGACGGTTACTTGGTATGCCTGGCGGTGTGTTTTGTTTAGGTTTTTTTTTTCCTCCCATCTGCTCTTCCACTGATTTGTTGCCTATCACTGATGAAAGAATTTATTTTTTCCCTCTAATATCTGAGATTTCCCCAGTAACAAAATAGCCATGATACTTTAATGGTCTCTCAGATAGAAAATAACTTGATGCAAATAGCTCTAATATAGTTAGATGTTATGAGTCAGTAGTACATATCTTGTTTATTTCAGTTGTTAATAAAAACAGTGAATTTTGGTTTTGGCAATGTACTATGTGAGAGACGAGAATCCATTCTGTTCTAAAGAGTTCAGTGAATATTAAAAATTGTCAGTTTTTCTATTCCTCTCTTTTAGCCTCTAGGATTCCTACTAAATTGTGTAAGTGTGTAATTGTGTGTAAGTGCCTGAATTATTTTTTTTAAAGTGTTTTGAGTTTCTTTTTGCACATATTTGTTAATAAACATTGGCTTTTATAACATTTACCCTGGGAATAAGGTAACTTTTTGATAGATATCAGAAAAAAAATGGTATATAAAGTTTCTATCTTATATTGCATACCAGATAGATGGCGATTTAGTGAATAAAATCCTGTCACTGGAGGAAAAAAGACCCGAGTTCAGAACCAGGCTCAGAACCTGACTAATTGAATAACCATTAGTTTTAGTATTTAGCATTAGCCTACCTCAATTTTCTCATCTTTAAAATGGCACCTGCTTCCTAACGTTATTGTGAAGATCAAATGAGATAATATTTGGAAAACACTTTGAAAACTTCAAGGTGTTATATAAATGGTTATTATATTATTATTTCTATTATCCAAATTTTTATTATCAGGCAAAAATACTTTTCAGAAAATGATTCCTATTAGAATAATTTTGCATTATTGGTTTTAATGCTAATTCCACTAAGAATGTTCACAGAATGAAACTGCCAAGTAGCTATTATTGCTCTTTTAAAAGTGGATCTATTAAGACTTACAAGATGATTTCTAATGTACCATAGTATCAGAAAAACAAAGTGAACTATAAATCTGTTTGTAGTCTCCTGTCCTATCTCACAGTGATCTTGTGAAGTTGGAAAGAAAGTTAAAAACTTTGATCCAATTCCCTATCTAAAGGCAGTATCGTCTTTCCAGTATACCTAGTAATTGGTCATCCAATATTTATCCAAACACCTGAAAACTTCTAATAACAGGAAATTCATTCTTTTGCAGAGCTAGTGGTGCTCTTTCTCTCTCTCTCTCTCTCTCTCTCTCTCTCTCTCTCTCTCTCTCTCTCTCTCTCTCTCTCTCTCTCTCTCTCTCTCTCTTTCTCTCTCTCTCTCTCTGTATGTGTGAATTTATACATACCCACATATGTAGGTTCAAACACAGAAAAGGTGGGGAAGGTACCATATTAGGCATAGGAAAAAAAATCCCCCAACATTTTCTTGTGAAGAGACAGAAATCTGTCAACAAATTTGGCAACCTTAAAAATAAAAATAAAGCCTACAACAGAACCTGCCTGCCAAGACTTCCTTGTTAGCAATTGAACACCCTAAGATATGAGTGCATAATAGAAATACTGTAATAATCATTTGGACAAGGACACAATTTGCATGAGAATGAATTGGGAAATGTCTTGGAACACCAAGAAAGATGAATATTAAAGATTCTTTTGAACATGATTAGAATGTTGATGCTAGACCAAACCCCAGGCCTTCCTTGCCTACAGAGACCAAGGGGGAAAAAAGTATTGGACTTTATAATATCCATCCACATTAATAAGTGTCAATGACAAGTAATCTAATATTTAAAGGGCTATTGTAGATCTTGTGAAAATTTAGTGGTCTAAAGCCCAGGGTTATTTTTTGGATTTATTTTCTTCCTTCTTTTCCCCATCAGGCATCTTTTTTTTTTTTTTTAAAGTTTAAGGATGCCCCTGAAATTAAACTCAGCTGTGCCTTGGAGGAAATATTGAAGGAGGAAATGGAAAGTGCTCATGTACCACTGAGATATTGAAATTATGCAAGATGAGAGGTGGAAAAATTATAAAAATGAAACAAAGCAAAGAAATCATGTAAACAAATTAATTAATTGTCTGGAAGTGAAGTGTCTGTTTGTAGTTTTGCCCTCGTGGAAGGGAAATTGGAGTTCATTATGCTTGCTGACTGATTTAAAAGCTTTTTCTTGCACAGTATCACCTAGAGAGAAGGGGGAAGCAGAGAGTGAGAGTGGGGAGAGAGAGGAGAAGAGGAAAAAGGGAGAAGGAGGGAGGTGGAGGGAGAAGGAGAAAGAGGAAGAGAAAGAAGCACATATTCACATATTAGTTGCAGCTTCAATTAAAAAAGAAATTCATTACTTGGGTTCTCCAGAGAGATAGTTATTGTTTCAGTCTGGTTCTAAAGATATTGAGGCTGTATCCCTCCCTGCTTTTCTATCTCTTTCTCTCTCTCTCTCTCTCTCTCTCTCTCTCTCTCTCTCTCTCTCTCTCTCTCTCTCTCTCTCTCTCTCTCTCTCTCTCTCGTATGATAAGTGATTTTAGAAGGAAACCTTGGGTTCTGAGCAATAAGATGTCTGTCTTGACAAGGTCAGTCTCCTGGAGAGAATCAAGAACAAGTTGTATCCTATAGAATGTAAGCTTCTTGAAGTCAGTCTTTTTTTTTTTTCATTTTTACCCTTTTGTCCTTGAAACCTCACTTAGCATCTGACACTTAATAGATGCTTGTTGAATGAATGAATTAATGAAGAACTCTGTTAATGTAGTTCAGAACTTGTTTTTGAAAATTTAATTATATCCCCCAATACTATGAAACTGCATAAGGCTATGCATGGAATATTCTTTCTCTTTATCTGGCTCTCGCTTTCCTACTGTCTCTCCCTCTATTTATCTCTGTGTCTCTTTTTCTACCTCTCTTGTCAAGTTATTCACTGGAAATAATATCTTACTCTTTAAATAATGAGAAGCTCAAAGTATTGTCCACAGAGTCTATAGGGATTGTGTTTGGGGAGTATGAATATTTCTTTAAATTAAGATAAAACTGAAAGGTGGTATAACATTCCTAACAATCAGAGTATATTTTATACTTCAGCAAGTACTTCTTGTAAATCAACTTGTGTCATTTTAGGATGGGGATAACACCAGCTTCTATAAAGTTACTCCAGTAAAATCTAAAGCAGTGGTGTCAAACTCAAATAGAAATGGGGTCTCTAATCAGGACCTAAGTATCTCTATAGACCTCATATTTACTTAGTTTTCAAATGTAGGATTATCAACGTTTTAATTTATTTTGTTAAATATTTCTCAATTACATTTTAATCTGGTTCCATTGCACTTTGTAGGCTGTGTCAGCCAAATATTTGATACCTCTCCTCTAGTAGGATTTACCCAACTAGAAACATGAAAGCTGTCAAATATGACAACAAACTTGTCTATTGCTAAGCTTATAGACACATTTATATCATTAAATTTGCTCATGAAACCAATTGCCTACTTATTAATATTTCTTAACCCTGGATACAAGAACTTAAAATTTTTTGATAACTTTTTTCAACATAATATTTTAAATATTTTTTTAAAATTTACAATTTTTAAAATTTTTAATAAATCCTATGTATTTTATTTTGTGTATTTAAGAATATGATTCAGAGAAGTGATGCATAGGTATTACCACACTGCCAGAAAGGTCCTTGGCATATACAGAGCTTTAGGAACTCCTGTCCTAAAGTCTGAACGGTTTGAGATGTGCCTGAGCAAGAAGAGAGTCCCCAGATCAAAGAAGATATCACTTCTTTGTGTGTTTGTATTCATTTATATTTTCAAGAATATAGTTTTTATATTAAAGCTAAAAATGAGAAGCATGAAGAATAGATAAAACTCTCAACATATGATTGGTGCTCATAACTATGAAGACAGTGACAGGCTGTTCTCTTTAGACAATGGCAATTTTATGAAATAAACATTGAGTTGAAAAATTGGTAAATAATGATCTTCATTCCATGCAATATCTTTTACTTTTAATTTTTCAAGTTTTCATATCATTAGCATGTTAATTCTCAACAACATGAACATGTAAATACATAAAGTTTTTTTTCCCTTTTTCTCTCTGATTCAATTAGATCCATTTATTTGTAGATGGAAATATTTTATAATCCCATTCTCTCATAAATCCTTAAGCACTGCAGGTCTTACATGTGTCTGAAAAGTATTGAATGAACACAAATGCTCTTTTTTCTGCATGAATTCATTTATTTTGTAGCATAGTTCTACTTGAATGCCATGTAATGGTGCATACAGGACCTATAGGTTCTTAAATGTTGTTCAGTTTTATAAAACTGTAGTAATATATTAGGTACGCTTCTGAGATGATTCCAGGTATAGAATTTATCTGTCTGTGGTCTGAAAGCAAGTACAGGTTATTCAGAGAGATTCATTACTAGAATAGCCATAAAGCATTTAATTTTTTAACTATATCAGCTCTAGAAGAGAATATACCAAGTCATAGTGGGAGTATAATATACATAAGTAGAGGTAGCATCCACATTGACAAAAATCACAGAATCCTGAAGTTTGGGGAACAAACATTCAATTTTTTTCCCTGAGGCAATTGGGGTTAAATGACTTGCCCAGGGTCACACAGCTAGGAAGTGTTAAGTGTCTGGACCAAATATGAACTCAAGTCCTCCTGATGTCAGGGCTGGTGCTGTATCCACTGCACCACCTCGTTGCCCCAAACACTCAATATTCTTATCAATGCTATGGTGAGTGTTCAGATTTTATTTTTCTTATTTTATAGTGCCTATTTTTGATAATTATTGTTTCATTTTTCTCTAACTCAGATTTGTCATAGAAACATTATTTGCTTTGCACTTAGTAGTATCTGACTACCATCCATGTCCACTCCAATCAGGAGCATCAGAGGTGAATGGGCCAAGATGAATACAAACTGTAGTCTAACATGTCTGTTTTGAGAAATGACAGTGAATTGTGAAGTTTTCTTAACATAATTTGCCATTGTGATTTTTGTGGACCTCTTTATGGACACTCTAGCTGGATGATATACTCCATTCTGAGAATCTCCTTTATGCCATAATTCACCAATAACATTTATTTCCTATGGCACCTACAACAATTGTGATAGCATTTTCCCCTGCCTCCCTGGGGTTGGAACCTAGAAATGTTCCTTGAAGTACATCCCTGAAGATACACACACTCTGCAGGAGTGTTCTTTCCCTTCATTTCTTTTGGGTTTTCCTATCTGCCAGTTGCTAGGATTCAGGAAGCAAATTTAGTATGGATCCTTAAAATAAAAAAATAAAATAAAAAATAAAAAAACTAAGAGAAGAAAAGAGAATCTCGTGGCAAATATAGCTTTAGAATATGCTCCAGTAACTAGAGTTTTATCTTTTTTTAAAAAAAAGGTGGCAGAAATAGAAACAAATTCACAGAAAGGCAGAAGAAATGAAATACAGGTAAAGGGGCAAGGAGTCCCTGCTTGGAATATTGATAAAAGGAAGGATTATTTAGTTTGTCAGGGGAAAGAGCAAAAGACAGTTTGTTACATATCAAAAGCACCAGGAATAATGAATGGCAAAATAGAAGGCTTCCTTCTCCCTAGTCTCCAAGTGGTAAGGGGCTCTCTTAAATTAAAAGGCAGTATAATCAGAACAGTTGAAAAGTATATATATTTTTTTTCTTTTTAGCAAAGAATTAGACTGTGGCACTGGATGGTTCATGCTGTGCCAAAGGCAAATGGTCAGTGATATAACTACATGTCAGCTACAAGTATTCCTTAATGTTCATATTATGATTTATTAAATTATGAAAAATTTCCAATTAAATTTGGGAGAATACTCTTCCATCTCTTCTCCTCTAGTATGATTTCATCATTTGCAATATGGTGATTGGCAGCATTTGCCACACTGTCTAGCACTTTGCTAGATTTCTAAGAAATCATTTCATATGGTAAGGACAAAAAATTCATTTTCAGACTGAGGCCATATTGAGAGAGCTGAACTTTCTTCAATTTCTCTATCAACTTGTCTTATACGTTATTGAGACAGATAGACAAATGTTTTAATATGCCAAGAATCTTAGGGGAATACCTTTACTGGGAATACCAATGGTTCACATATACATCTTGATTTTCAGATATAATGAACTTTTGATGTTTATGAGTGACAGGATAAGAGACTATCACATATGCATGTGACAATAGACAGAAATAAAATTGTTTTCAGATCAGTATGAAATTTGGCAAACATGGAATCAAATTTTAATTTTTTTCCTTTTTATTATTTGAACTTGACACAATAAAAAAAACAAACTTGTTCCCACACAAAGAATAAAAGTAGAGTGTATGTGAAACTAGGGATTCCTACACCAGTTTATATCTAAAAGGATATAACAGTTTTGATATGTTAGTTTCAACATTGCCTTGCTTGTCTATATTCCCTTTCAACCTTCCTTCTGCTCTCCTGTATACTTTTAAAATGATTCTTTGATCACTTTTTAAATTCATTTTTCTGATAACTATCAATTTTATTTATTCTCAATCTTTTTCCTAATTCATCAGTGTTCTTCTGCAGCCATGATTGTTCATTTCATCTTTGATAGCACTTCTTTCAAAGTCATTATCCTTTATAATGCTGCAGTCACTATGCAAATTGTTCTTTTGGTTCTTCTCATTTCACTGGATCATTGTATGCTAGTTCTCTCAGGTTTCTTTGAAACTATCTTTTAAAATTTTTCTTATACTGAATAATATTTCATCACATTTACATACCATAATTTATTTAGCAATTATCCAATTGTTTCATACACACAATTTCCATTTCTTTGATAAATAAATAAAAAGAACTATTAAAAATATTTTTTTGCAAATATGAGTACTTTATCTCTTTAATCTCTTTTGGGGTTTTCAGAGTCAAAATATGTGTACAATTTAATGGCTTTTGGAAGGCAGTGTATAGCTCTAGATTGTTTTCCAGCATAGTTAGATCAATTCAATGTTGCATCAAGAGTATACAAGCCTCTCTTCATTTTTGGTCATTTTTGCTAGTCTGTGGAATATGAGGTAGAAACCCAGAGTTGATTCTCTAATTATTTAACATTTGGAGTGTTTTTTGCATATGGTTGTTGATAGTTTACCGTTTTATATATATATTTTTAAACTTCATGTCCTTAGGCTTTCAGTCATTGAAGCACTTTGTTTTCAGCTTCTGCCCATCATAAAACAGCTCTAGGTAATTATTTTATACAAAGTGTCAAAACATGTTCTAGAATACAGATCTAATAAAAGGAGAGATCATCACTGAAAACAAAGAGGGGCAACTTTAAAGATTTCACCCAATTGGAATTTCTCAATTTTACTGCTTCACAAGTACATCCATGAAACTGACAGTAACTAGAACAGGCTTCTTAATCTGAAGCTAAGATTTCATTGAGTCTATAAAGTTGAATGGGAAAAAAATATATACTTTTCTCTCCAGAAGGAACTTAGTATTTTTTTTTCATTCCTTATTTAGGCAACAAATCATCTTGATAAATAAACCATAGGTTTCATCAGGTTGCCAAAAGAGCCCCAAACAAGCAAAAATCTCAGAAACTTCTAGACTAGAAGGAAGTGGCTCCATAGACAAAGTTTCAAAATTCAGTAGCTCTAGATGATCTTGCATAGCCTTCCCTCACTTAAATTCAATTCATTTGCAGGTCATGGCTTTACCTCCCTGATATCATAGTTCTCTTTGAGAAGAAAGGACAAACAACAACAAATATTAATTTGATTCATTCATTCAGTAATTCTATGTATTAAACATCCCTTAGACTTCAAGGAGGATATACAAATGTAGATTAAGACATGGCCCCTATCTTAAAGCAGTTCATAGGTTAAGTAATAAATCCATATATGAAACAATTGGAGAGAAACTCCTAGAACACTTTCTGTATCATAATTTTATGATACGGGGTGAGAGAGTTATGCATTTAGAGTAATGATTGACCTCCGAGGAGAGAAAGCACATTTTAAAAGCAAAGATCTCTCAGTTTCCTCCTTTAAAGACATTCTTCTGGGACTATGATCAGGTCAAAGAAAAGATAAATGCTCTGGAAATTGTTCAGTTTGCTATGATGCAATGGCTCATAGGCCAAGGCAAAATCTAAATGATGAGTGACCTCTTCAGACACTAGTTTTGCTGGAAGTCTTTGTTTTTTTTTTTTTTTAGATAAGCAATCCTTTACATACAAAAGATTCTAGACAATCTGAAGAAACAGAAACAAGAATCTACTCCCTCGAAACAAAAGAGCTAACAAACTCATAGACATAAACAAAGAAGGAACACAAAAGGAAGATATCCTATTTTTTATCTTCTCAATAACTACCATGGTCTCTTGAAAGGAAAAGCCAAATTAAGAAAGAAAACCAGGTTTTCCTACAACCCAAAGCAGTGTTTTATAAGTTTTTGATTTGTTGTGTATTGTCTTTTGTTAAGTTCTGTAGAGGCAACTAGGGGGTTCAGGGAATGCTGGGCCTGCAATCAGGAATATCTTAATTCAAATCCCACTTCATACAATTACTAGATATGGAGTTTTAGGCAAGTCATTAAACATCTCTGTCTCAAGTCTCTTCAACTATAAAATGAGAACAATAATATCTACCTATTTTGTGGAGATCAAATAAGGTGATATATTAGTAAAGTTCTTAGCACAGTCCCTGGTATATAGTATGTACTTAGTAAATCTTTGTTCCTTTCCTGCCTCATTGATTGTGTTCTCCATCTTCTATTTGCTAAAAGGTGAAGTTGTATTCTCCCTTTACACCACAATCAGAAGGGATCGGTATTGGGAAGGGCTGAGTATTGAGTGGAGGAGATGGAAACCAAAATCTAAACTCAATATCTAAAACTTATACCATAATAGTGATTGATTTAATTTTTGTAATCTACATATAGGCAAATGATAACAGTAGTAACTGAAATTTATATAACCCCTTAATTTTGCAAAATATTTAATAAAGCATATCTCATTTGACTCTCACAACAATCATGAGAAATAGAGGTTATAAGCATTATTATCTTCATTTTGCAAATGTAGTAATTGAAGTTAATTAATTTGTCCCATGTAACACAATTTATACAATTAGTAAATATCAGAGATAGGGTTTGAATTCAGATTTTCTCAAGAGCTAGCCCTCTATCCAAAATATTTTCCATAGACAGATCCAATTTTATCATATACCATGGTTCAAAAACATGAAAAGATTGAGCCTTTAAGATTGTTAAAAAAAAAAAAAGATAAAAAGATACTGTATTCATCCAAGCCATAAATAAGCATCTTTTAATGAAGAAGTCTATCTCCTTACAGCACAAGAATGATATTGTCTTTCACATACAATTAATGGTACTAAATTGGTCTGTCATCAATAAAAAAATTCTCTTGAGTTTCCAATCAACAGTTGTTGAAAGGTTGGCTCTTTTTCTTGCAAGAATAGTATTAGGATTCAGGATCAAAGGGCTATAGGTTGAGAACTGGGAGGGAAATTTAAAGTCATATAGGATTATATATCAAAGGCCTGTAATTGAAAGAAACCTGTCATATTTAAAACAAGTTTGTTTTTTTTTTAAATTTACATTCCATAGATAAATTTCAAAGTCCCTGAACTTAAATGGGAAAAAAAACTTACATTTTTATTTTCATAAACCTCTAACTGAAATTTAGCATTTCACTTTTTGAAAAATATTTTAAGAAGTTTATAGGCTTCTAGACTACTAGAAGTTCATCCAGGACACACATTAGACATGCTGAGAATTCTTGATTTTAGATAGTCCCTTAGATCTGCAGGTCAGGCTGCCCAAAATAAAGTACTTGCCCAAGGTTACTCGGGTTATAAGAGGAAGAGGTAGGTTTTGAAGCCAGGTCTTCTGATTCAAAAGGTAGCATTTTTGCCATTGTAACATCTTACCTCTCACCATTATTCAAATCATTCCTCTTTCTCCTCAGTCCCATCACATTCTTTTCTACAGTTTTTCCAACTAGTAATCTTCATTTTACTCTTTGGACATCCCACATTATTGTCTACCAACTCTCCTAAATCTTTGAAATCTTCAGACCACATTTTTTTCTCTCCCCTTTGTTCTGTCTTATAAAAATGCATGACTTTCTCTTATAAATATCAGATCTTCTGTAATCCTTCCCACTTGTCCTGCTACCCCTAATTCCCAAAGACAAAGTGAGGGATAGGCATAATCCTTGCTTATTATTCCCACTGCCAGACTATTATACTATCTGGCTAAGCTAATTGGTCCACACAGAGATAATCTTTGAATTCATTCACTTCATATGAATGAGACAAGTACACAATATGATAGAACTATTAGTATCTCTTTATATTTTTTAAAGTTATGGTAAAGGATTTAGATAGAAAAAATGCATCAAAGAAGAAGAATGTATTAATTGTAGTGAGATTCAATAAAACTACTTAAACGTTTATTGTTAGAAATTTTGGCATCTACTTTTAATTTTCCTGAATTACTGGGCAATGTCAGAAAAGTTAGCTGACTTCTCTGGCTTGTGGTTTCCATGGATGAGATGTGGATTCTAAAAATTTCCCTTGGGTATTGGAAGGAAGGAAGACAAAGGAAGGAAGGAAGATGAAGGAAGGAAAGAACAGAAAAAAAAAGAGAAAGAAAGAAAAAAGAAAGGAAGGAAAGAAAGAAGTAAGAGGAAGGAGAAAGGAAGAAAGAAGAAAAAGGAAAGAAATAAGAGAAAAGGAGAGAAAAGAAAGTAAGGAAAGAAAGAAGATAAAGGAAAAGAGAAAAAAGAAGAAAGAACTTATAAGCTAATATTTCTAAATTTGAATTTCAAAGATGAAAAAGTGATAAAGGAATATAAAATATAATGATTACCCTGTATCAATAAAAAAAAAGCCATATTATTCAATTCAGAGTAATCTGGAGATGAGTCCATAGAATGAAGATTCTGAAATACTTAGAATTAAGAAAATAAATCCTTGCTTGTCAATATAGTCTCTGCCACTGCAACCAAGAGTGGCAGATAGATTTTCTTTTCTACTAGATTTACTTTCTGATACCCAAGTTTATCACTCAGGTAAAGACTATTCATCACTTCTTTCCTGTCAATTACCCAACCTCAAGCCTCTGGATTCTGTGTTTATTATTCCTTCTTTAAAGAGAGTTGGAATTCTTTCACTTTTGTTGAAATAAAAGAAACAAAAACAGGAAGGAAGAGTGAATGAAGAGAATAATAAAACATAAAATGATCATAAGTGAGAGTTGAATGACACTTTTAATCTACCCTTAGTCTTGTAATGTTCGGCATTTTTATACTGCCTTGGATGAAGACACAGACAGCACCCTTATCATATTTCTAGATGACAATTAGTAGAAAGGGATTAGCTCACATGTTGGATGACAGAATCAAGATCTCAAACTATCTCAATAGGCTAAAATGATGGGTTTGAGCTAAAAAGGAGAAATTTAATAGAGATAATTGAGAAGAATCTATGCTCATTTTTTAAAAAAGAAAATCAACCATGTAAGAACAGGGGAAAATGTTGTTCAAAGATCATGAGGTTCTAAGTCAGGATAAGGCAATGATATAATGATAGTACAGTGGATAGAGTGCTGGGCCTGAAGTCAGGAAGCTCTGAGTTCAAATCTAGCTTTGAATACTTATGAACTGCAGTCTTGGACAAATTACTTGCCTCTATTTGCCTCAATGTCCTCAAATATAAAACAGTATTAAAATAGTAGCATCTTCCTCTGGAGATTGTTATGAGGATCAACTGAGATAAAACTTAACCCAGTGCTTGACAAAAGGCAGAGGTCTGTATTAATAGAAACAAAATTACTGTCCTGAACAAGGAGGTGACAGTCTCTATTTAGATTAGTTCTCAAGTATTGTGATCAGTTTTTAGTTATCAATTGGAGCATGAAAATTAATATAGCAATGGAACTCAAGGATGATTTACAGGAACTAGGAACGTTGAGATTAGGAAACAGAAGATTTGAGGGAAGGATGAGGATATTCAGCTATTTGGGAGTCATTGAAGGACTATACTACGGAAGAAGAGATCCTAGTTCAAGTAAGATATAGACCAATTTGCCTTCGAGTCATTCAACTAGAATTCCATACTTTGAACCCTTTCAAACAAGTGATATTTTGTGGAACTGCTGAAGAGGAGATTTGGAGGAAGGGGACCATAAACGTTTTCTTCTTCATCTTTCTTACATTTCTGGTGTTATAATTGCATGGCTATTATTGCCATAAACCATTTAGTAAATGAGCTCCATCTCAAAACAGAGAAATAATTTTACTTATATTTTATATTGTCTCAGAAAGATTTTTTTCCTTTTCGTATAGTTTTTCATACATGACTTTTCATACAATTAGATAGCACGATGGCAGTAAGATCCCCACTGAACCTGAAGTCAAGAAGACCTGTGTTCCAATTCAATCTCAGACATTTACTAGCTGTGTGACCCTGGGCAAGTCACTCAATTTGCCTTGGTTTCTTTATTTGTAAAATGAGTCAGAGAAGGAAATGGCAAATTATTCCAATATCTTTGTAAAAACAAACAAAAAAAAAACAACTTAATATGGGGTCAAAAAGAAATGTACACAATAGAAATCACTGAACAAAAAACATGCCCAAACTCTATGCTAGATAACATAAGTGACATGTGACCATGGTGTGATAACATAAGTGCTCTAAATGAGCACTAAGGAAACCATATTTACCTCTATGAAGATATTGCTGCTGTTTTTTTTTTTTTTTTTTTTTTTTTGTTGTTGTTTTGTTTTGTTTTGTTTTGTTTTGAGGCAGTTGGGGTTAAGTGACTTGCCCAGGGTCACATAGTTAGGAAGTCTTAAGTGTCTGAGGCCAGATTTGAACTCAGGTCCTCCTGACTTCAAGGCTGGTACTCTATCCACTGCGTCACCTAGCTGCCCCGATTGCTGTTATTTTTAATTGCTTTTTCTTCATTCTCAAAGAAGAACAAAGACACCATGAGGGTGATGTCTTGACTTGCATACAAATCGATTTTGATTGAGGCAGAACTGTGCAAAGCAGTCAGCCTCATTTTCTTTTCCAGAGACATCAAAATCCACTGGGAGGAAAAAGTCAAGATAATTGGTCCATAGCTAAGGATGCAGGGGGAAGAGGGGGAACCATGGCTTCTTTAAGTTAAGATATCTCAGAGGTCTCAGTTTCTCTTGTGGTAACCCCTAATTCAATGACTAAAGAATAGCTAAGAATTAATACAAAAAGATGTCCTAATTTACCATCACAAAAAATCCTTCTGGAAAGTCTAAGACCCTTCTGATCACAACAGAAGACATGCTAAGCCACCAAAATCTAAACAGTGAGAAGCAGAGACTTGAGGTGCTCTTTGAAGTACTTTGTGATATGAGCATTTTTATTTTATTTTATTTTATTTTATTTATTGTAGTAATTTTATTTATTTTTAATACATATTGCTTTATGAATCCTGTTGGGAGAGAAATATCAGAGCAAAAGAAAAACCATGGGAAAGATTAAAAAAAAAAAAGAAGTGAACATAGATAGCATGTATTGATTTACAATCGGTCTCCTTGGTTCTTTTTCTGGATGCAAATGGCTTTGGATCACTGACCTACTGAGAAGAACCAAGATTTTCATAGTTGATCATGCACATTCTTGCTGTTATTGTGTATAATGTATTCCTGGTTCTGCTCAATATCAGTTCATATAAATCTTTCCAGGCCTTTCTATAATCAGTTTGTTCATCATTTAAAAAAGAACAATAATATTATATTACCTTCATATATCACAACTTATTCAGCCCTTCCCCAATTAATGGGCATTGACTCCTTTTACAATTTTTTACTACCACAAAAGAGCTGTTACTAACATTTTTGCACATGTGGGTCCTTTTCCCGCTTTTATGATTTCTTTGGGATATAGATCCAATAATAGCACTTCTAGATCAAAGGGTATGCAAAGTTTGATAGCCCTTTGGGCATAGTTACAAATTGCTCTCCAGAATGGTTGGATCCAGTCACAACTCCACCCAGTTTTCCACATCCCCTCCAACATTTACATTATCTTTTCCTGTCATCTTAGCCAATCTAAGAGGTATGAGGTGTACCTCGGAGTTGTTTTAAATTTGTATTTCTTTAATCAATAATGATTTAGAGCATTTTTTCATATAACTATAAATAACTTTAATTTTTTCATCTGAAAATTGTCTGTTCATATACTTTGAGCATTTATCAACTAGGTAATGATTTGTAATCTTATAAATTTGACATAGTTCTTTATACATTTTAGAAATGAGACTTTTATCAGAAATACTGAAAAACTAAAGATTTTTTTCCCAGCTTTGCATTTCCCTTTTAATCTTGTTTTTATTGCTTTTGTTTGTGCAGAAACCTTTTAATTTAATATAATCAAGTAAAAAATACAATCAAACTTTCAAAGTTGTCTAGTTCTTCTTTGGTCATACGTTTCTCTCATCTCAAAGACCTGATAGGTAAATTGTCCTTTGTTCTCCTATTTTCTTTATGGTATCTTCCTTTATGTCCAAATCATGCACTCTGGTATGGGTGTGAGATGTAGGTCTATGCCAAATTTCTGACATATTTTCCAGTTTTCCCAGCAATTTTGTCAAATAGTGAATTCTTTTTCCAGAAATTGGAATTTGGGGGTTGATTATATAGTAGATTGCTATAGGTCTTGATTATTATGTCATGAATATCTAGTCTATTCCACTGATCTACCACTCTATTTATTAGACATGTTGAAATGGTTTTGATTAGTGTTGCTTTATAATATAGTTTTAGATTTGGTACTGGTAAGCCACAATCCCTTGAATTTTTTTTTTTTCATTAATCCCCTTGATGTTCTTGACCTTTTGTTCTTCCAAATGAATTTTGTTATTAATTTTTCTAGTACTATAAAATAGTCTTTGGCAATTTGATTGGTATGGCATTAAACAAATAGACCAAATTAGACAGAATTTTCATTTTTATTACATTAGCTCAGCCTATCCATGAAAAAGTGATATTTTTCCAATTATTTAGATCTGACTTTGTATGAGAAGTGTAATTATGTACATAGAGTTCTTGGAATTCTCTTGGCAGGTAGACCTGCAAATATTTTATTTTGTCTACAATAATTTTAAATGGAATTTCTCTTTTTATCTCTTGCTGTTGGGCTTTGTCATTAATATGTAGAAATGCTGATAATTTGTGTGAGTTTATTTTATATCCTGCAACTTTGCTAAGGCTGTGAATTGTTTCCAGTAGATTTTTGGATGATTTTTTAGGATTCTCTAAGTATATAAATTATATCATCTACAAAGAGTCTTATTTCATCATTGCCTATTCTAATTATTTTAATTTTTTTTTCTTTTCTTATTGCTAAAGCCAAACATTTCTAGTACAATATTGAATAATAGTGCTGATAATGGGCATTCTTTTTTCATCCCTGATCTTACAGGGAATGCATCCAACTTCCTTTTATTATAAATAATGTTTGCTGCAGATTTTAGATAAATAATGCTTATTATTTTAAAGAAAGCTCCCTTTATATCCCTATGTCCACTAGTATTTTAAATAGAAATGTGTACTGTATTTTGTCACAAGCTTTTTCTGCAGCTATTGAAATTATCATAGGATTTCTATTGGTTTTGTTATTAATATGGTCAATTATGGTAATAGCTTTCCTGATATTGAACCAGCCCTGCATTCCTGGCATAAATCCCACTTGGTCATAGTGTATGATCCTGCTGACAAGTTGCTGTAATCTCTTTGCTAATGTTTTGTTTAAAATTTTTGCATCAATATTCATTAGGAAGAGTCATCTATAATTTTCTTTCTCTCTTTTGGCCCTTCCTGGTTTAGGTATCAGTGCTATTTTTGAGTTATAGAAGGAATTTGGCCTTTTTTACCTATTTTTTCAAATAGTTTATATAGTTTTGGAATTAATTGTTCTTTAAATTTTGGTAAAATTCACTTGTGATTCCATCTGGTCCTGGAGATTTTTTCTTAGGGAGTTCATTAAGGACTTGTTCAATTTCTTTTTCTAAAATGGGACTATTTAAGTATTTTATTTCCTCCTCTGTTAACCTAATCAACTTATATTTATCCATTTCAGTTAGATTGTTAGACTTGCTGCCATAGAGCTGGACAAAATAGCCCTAATTATTCATTTAATTTCTTTTTGCATTAATGGTAAATTCATCCTTTTTATTTTTGATACTGGTGATTTAGTTTTTTCTTTCCTTTTTCTGATCAAATTAACCAAAAGATTTATTATATATTTTGTTGTTTTTTTCTTTTTTTTTATAATACTGATTCTGTTTTGTTTTATTTTTTTATTAGTTCAATACTTTTGTCAGCTTCCAGTTTATTAATCTCTCCCTTTGAGTTTTAAAATTTCAAATTTGGTATTTAATTGGGAATTTTCAATTTGTTGTTTTTCTAGATTTTTTTAGTTACACATATAATTCATTAAGAATTACAGATACTTTTCCTATGTAGGGATATTAACAGTTTAACCTTTAAATATATATATTTTCCTCCTGTTTAACTTTTTATAATTCTCTTGCCTGTTTTCTTGTGTTTGTAGATTAAAATTTCTGTTTAATTCTGTTGTTGTTGTCATTTTTTTTTTTTTGAATAGAAATAACTGAAAGTCTCTTACTTCATTGAAGCTCCATCTCTTCCCCTGAAAGATGATGCTGAGTCTCTCTGAGTAGTTTATTCTTGGTTGTAACCCTAGGACCTTTGCTTTCTGGAATATGGTATTCTAGGGCCTGTAGTGCTTTATTGTAGAAACTTTCAGGTCCTGGGTAATCCTCCTTGATATCTGAATTGCTTTTGTTTGGCAGTTTTTAATATTTTTTTCCTTGAGATTATAGTTTCTCAACAGTGTTCCTTAGGATTTTCCTTGTGGCATCTCTTTCCAGAAAAAAATCAATGGATTCTTTCAATGAGTATTTCTCCCTCTGTTTCTAGAATATTGAGGAGGCAGTTTTCCTTAATGACCTCTTGTAGAATGCTAGTCAGGCTCTTTTTTTGGGCATGGTTTTCAGAATGGTCTCTTCTGAAACTATTTTCTAGGTTGGCTGTTTAGCCAATGTCGTATTTCTCATTTTTTCCCTTTTTTTCATCCTTTTTCATTTGTTTGAATGATTCTTGCTGTCTCACAAAGTCATTAACTTCCATTTGCCCTGTTCTAGTTCTTAATGTGTGATTTTCTTTATTTATCTTTTGTATCTCTTTTTCCATTTGGTTTATTCTACTGTTTAAGTAGTTTTCTTCAGGCAATTTTTTTCTTTCCTTTTCCAAAATTTTGACTCTTTCATTTCTTTTTTCATTTTTCTTCTACCTCTCTAATTTGCCTTTTGAAGTCTTTTATGATCATTTCCAAGAAGCCTCTTTGCTTGAGATCAATTTATCTCACTCTTGATTTGTTCTGTAGAGTTTGTATTTTGGTATGCCCTGTCACCTTAGTAGATTTCTATCATTAAGGTTGTTTTCTGTTTCTTACTCATTTTCTTTCCTTTTCTTTTGATATTTCCTTTTTTTTTTTTTTTTTTTTTTTTTTTATTTTTAATTTTTATGGTGGAATTCTGCTCTTGGGGTAAAGATGGTGCTGTTCCAAGCTTCCTGTGCAGCTCTGAGCTCTTACCAGGAAACAACCTGTTTTCCCAGAGTTTGCCTTCTGAGCTGGGACTGGAAGCTACCCCACTCATTTGCTCCTCCACTGAACCTCAGGACTGAGGGTCTTAGTTGCTAATTTTCTATGATTAAGACCTTCTCACAAGCTTTCCCAGAGTTTCTCTGACCTAGGCTGAACACCCTTTTTATCCCAGTGAGACTGACCTTTCATGAAGTTTTTCCAGTCTATCTTGAGCTGGAAAGTGTTTTCATTCCCTCAGATTCTGTTCAGAGGCTTGGTTTCATGTCTTTTCTAGGGGAACCTGGAGAGCTCGAGCAGCTTCCTGACTTTATTCTGCCATCTTGGCTCTACCCCTGGAACTCCCTATGGACATTTTTAGTAATTTTTTCCATCCCCCTCTTATAATTTGGGTTTGAAGAGTAAGGTCATTTTCTTTTCTGAAAAAAAAAAAAAAGTATCAAGCAAAAATATACCAAAGTGCTCAGGAGATCCAGGACCCACTGGACATGAATTATGGCAATTGCAATGTTTGGCAAATTGCAATTGTTTAGTCTAATAAAGACAAAACAGGGTTAGGTTATATGCATGCTTGTCTTAGGGATTAGACTATAAGGAATATAAAAACAAAAACCACAAAAGAGGGTGGAGATGGCCCTATCTTGATCAGCTCTCCAGGAGTTCAATTTCCTTTTTCCAAAGAAGAGGGCCAATTTCACTGGAATCATGAGATACTTTGGGACACACAGGATAAGGAATTGGGTCAGAAAGGAGTGTCTCCAAGGGCCTGGAACAGAATGTTTGTGCAAGAGTTCTATCCATTGTTCATCAATTGGAGAATGGTTGGGTAAATTATGGTATATGAAGGTTATGGAATATTATTGCTCTGTAAGAAATGACCAGCAGGATGAATTCAGAAAGGCTTGGAGAGACTTGCATGAACTGATGCTGAGTGATGAGCAGAACCAGAAGATCACTATACACTTCAACAACAATACTGTATGAAGATGTATTCTGATGGAAGTGGATATCTTCAACATAAAGAAGATCCAACTCACTTCCAGCTGATCAATGATGGACAGAAATAACTGCGCCCAGAGAAGGAACACTGGGAAGTGAATGTAAAATATTAGCACTACTGTCTATCTACCCAGGTTACTTATACCTTCGGAAACCAATACTTAACGTGCAACAAGAAAATTGGATTTACACACATATATTGTATCTAGGTCATACTGTAACATATGTAAAATGTATGGGATTGCCTGTCATCTAGGGGAGGGAGTAAAGGGAGGAAGGGGAAAATTTGGAAAAGTGAATACAAGGGATAATGTTATAAAAAAATTACTCATGTATATATACTGTCCAAAAAAATTTATAATTATAAAATTAATAATAAAAAAAAGAAAAAAATATTTCAAGGAATGTGAAAAAAAAAAAAAAAAAAGAGTTCTATCCATTAGGGGATGTTATGAGCCAGTTCTGCAGTTGCTGCACAGTACAGGGAGTTCTGGGTTCCCTTGACAGACATGCAAAAGACCTCTGGTATGTCAGCCTTTAGAAATCCTTAATCTGATTCTGATTTTCAGGTCATTTAAGATTCTTTTGGATAATAAAAGTACTCAAGTAAATCAGTATGGTTAAGAAAATCATTACCTGTCTCTATTTCACAATTATCAATTACCAAAAGTAAGATGAATCAGAAGACAGGTTCAGAAAGATCAAATAAGGTGGAAAAGAGCAAGCAAATCTCATAAATCCAGCCAGAGAAGGGATTAAGTATAAGATCAGCAGTACCTGAAGCATCAGGTTCTGGGAGAGTGGTTCAGAATGTGAAAAATTCACAAAAGGTATTATCATAGCCAGAAGGAGCTTTTTATTGTCATAAAAAGGTGTACAGATTAATCAAAATGATTAAGCAGCAGGCTGTAAGTTAAGGGGGCCATTTAAAGATCAAATGAGAAAATTAAGGGAGAGATCTAGAGAATTACAGAGGAGTTAGAGAAGGTCCTAGTCCAGAACAAACTTGCATGCACATGATATCTATATCAACAACTGCAATGTGGTATATCAGGAAGTATTGATATTGAATAATGAAGATGCTTTGGTCATAAAGGTTATTTGTAAATGGAGAATGTGTCCAGTGTACCTGCTCAGGGAAGAAAGGGTCTTTTATCAGCAGAATACTTACTGATTTAGGAGTTGAGCAGCCTTAGTCTTGCTGACAAGTTAAAATTGTCCCAGGAATTTGTCCTCCTTTTCTGTGTGTGATAAGATTGTCAGTGGGAACAGGATGGACTTCTTTAGAGTTCCTATCATTCCTGACAATGGCTGCACCATATCAGTATTGTGCTAGAAGTCTAAAGATGTGGAATGGAATACTGATTCTGTGAGACAAGAACTTGCTTTGTGATCTTGAGCAGATC
Organism: Sminthopsis crassicaudata; assembly: GCF_048593235.1. Classification (NCBI taxonomy): domain Eukaryota; kingdom Metazoa; phylum Chordata; class Mammalia; order Dasyuromorphia; family Dasyuridae; genus Sminthopsis; species Sminthopsis crassicaudata. The sequence goes on along the minus strand of NC_133618.1, from coordinate 308,053,771 downwards.
TTTCTCTTCCTCAGTTAAAAAATAAGAGAATTAAGTCATTGATTCCTTAAGGACTCTTGAAACTCCAGAATCTCATGATCAAGGACATAAAGATTCTAGGAAGATTAATATCTTATAAATGGTTCTAAGTAACAGACAGTGCACCTAGATACACTAGTGGTAGTGTGAATAAAAAATATAGGACTTGGATTCAAGAAGACCTGAGTTAAAATCCAGCCTCATAAATTTACTAGCTGTATGATCCTGAACAAGTCACTTCATTTCTCTAAGCCTCAGTTTCCCTATCTAAAATACTAGATTGAAATGTGTCAAGAGTTGTTCTCAGACAGTGATTTTAGATATACATCCTGCTCATAGCCAGAATAGGCCTCAGGCTAGCTGGAGTCTGAAGAATAAAGTATATGGGGAGCCAGATAATACCTACCAAAAGGGATTATAATGATTTATGAAACCTACTATTCCCTAACAAAAGGGGATAAATAGCAAAAATGAAAGAACTGAGGAATACAAGTAACTGCAAAGAGATTGCTGTCTTCCATTGGAACAGCGAGGATGGCTATTGGCAATCATCACAAAAGAAAGCAATATTTTGCATGAATGGGATTTGGTGGCAAATGCAGTACTAATGAAATGTTGGATGTGATGTCTTTATTACTCTGTCTCTGAATGCCTTTTCTGTTTTTCTGGGTTTTTTTGCATGTTTATTTCCCAAAACACGATTATGTTGCCATCTAAAAGAGTAACAGAGGAACCTGGGGTGCAACTCTTGCTATCTTGCTGTCCATCTTGATTCTGATTTGAACAAATGGGAGCATTTAGCCCCAGCCCTGGGGGAAACAGAGAAGTGACTGAATTTTGTTCAGGAACCACTTGCTGTGAATAAGTCTAGCATAGAGGGAAAGGAAGAACATTAAGCCCTGGGAAAGGGGTGAGGGGAGAAATATTGTTTTGCTAATTTGCCCCTGAGGAAAAATGCCAGTCTTTCTGGTCATAGCTGAATGCATATCTCATATAAAATGCACCAGGGCATTGCTGGCATCTCCATATCAGCATCAGTGATTGTGGTAGGAGGAGACAGCTGATGCTATTCCCTCAGTGCGCAGGTGACAGTCACACCTCTGCTTCTCTTAGCTCTATGTTCCAGCAGTTCCTTGGAGAAAAAAAATGCTTCACAGGGTGGAACTGGAGCTTTCTTTCCTCCACTGGAGCTCGCCTGGGTCTCCCCCGAGCCTCTGAACATCTGGCATGCCAAGGCTAAATTGGCATTGCACACTTCTTTGGCTTGGCACTTTATGAGAAGGCCTATTCCAATACTATTCTGTTTGCCATTCAGTGCCCCAGGAAAGTAAAATTAAAAATAAAAAAATAAAAAAAAAAAAAAGACCGTAGAACAAATTTGACTGTCTTACCCTTACACTCAAATTGGGGGGTGGGGAGGAGGAAGGACCTGAGCTTAGGAGGTCCAATTTAGATGAAACAAAGGGACTGAGATTTTGCAATTGAACTGCATTGTCAACATTTTTTAAAAATCCTACTGAAAATTGATAAGTGACTTAGATGATTAAAAACTCTCTTGGATCATTAAGTTTTGAAACGGGAACTGAAATTGGCCCTCAGAGTTCACAAAAACAATCAACCACAAAAACAATCATTAAGCACCTACATTGTGATAGTCTGGGAATTCAAAACAAAAAAAAATTAAAATCTCTGCCCTCAGAAAACATATCCTTTTGGAGGAGAAAACATATGTACCTAGAACTAGATCTATAATCTGTCCTAAGGACTGCAGCTGCGATTTCAGTGGTTTTGGGAACTCCAGAGTAAGAATTCCTTCTATCAATGCAAGTTCTAGTACTGATGTGCCCAGGGACACAAAATGTATTAGAGGAAAGGCTTAAAACTAGGGCTTCTTGGTTCTGAGGCCAGCTCTCTTATTCATGAAGTCACATTGTCTCTTAAAATATGCATAGAGAGTACATAAAGGGGATAATCAGAAAAAAAAAAAATCTGTTAGAGGAAGCAGCACCCAATCAGAAATTGAAGGGGTCTAGGGATGGGGAGACATAGTGGGAGAGGGAATACATTCCAGGCATGAGAGACAATTAACCTCATCATTTGAGCCTATATGTTGTTAGTGACCACTTTGGGGGCTACCTTTGTGGCACTTAAAGGCCTGCTACTGAATAATTCCTTTTTACCAGATTATTAAAATTAGAATTTTAGGCCTAAAAGGAGCCTTAGAGATTATCTAGCTCCATTTATTATAGGTAAAATACTGGAAACTGAGAGAGTTTAAATATAAATATAAAATCAAGGGAAGAATTCAAGTCTTTCATCTGTAAATACAGAGTTCTATGTGTATTTCAAAATAAGAAAGTTCTCTAGAAATATGTTATTTGTAAAACAAAACAAAACAAAAAAATAAGAGTTTATCTTACCCACACAGGTTAATGTTTCTGTGACACATATATGCGTAACAATCTAATTACTTTTCCTAGTGAACAGAAGGACCCTGAGAGAAAAAGAAAGAGGAAAGATTAATTTTGAAGAAAGGAGAAGAATATAAAAAGTAAGCCCACAGGTTGGAAACTTCTAAAAGGTGAAGCAATAGACTGAGGTATACTAAGCTAGGATATTCAACGAATAGAGGGCTGGACTTGGGAGTCAAGAAGACCTCAGTCAAAACAGAAATCCAACAGTTACAAGTGTAATCCTGGGCAAGCCATTTAACATCCTTTGGCCTCAGTTTCCCTGCCTGTTAAAACTAGATAATAATATCATCTATGTCCCAAGGTTGTTAAGGATAAAATACAAAAATATTTGTAAAGAACTTCTTAAACTTTAAAGTACTATAAAATGCTACCTGATTATTAAGCTGAACTTTTTACAAAGGAAAAAAATTGAGGCACAGGGATTTGAAAGTCTTGCTAATAGCCATATTTGTAGCATCAAAGTCAAGATTTAAGGTCTCCTAAGATTAAATAAAATGTTATGATCACTACACAAAACAGCTTCCCATCTTATTACATGGCCAGACCTGGCCATTTCCTGACTTATAACCTATTATCAGTAGTGTAGGCTTTAATTAAAAAAAGATTACTAGGTCACTAACTCACAAAGTTATGATATAGATACATAGACAGATTTTATATACATATATATATATATATATATATATATATATATTAATCACAAAACTATAAAAGTTGTAGCAGAATGGGACCTTATTGAATTCTTTGTAAGCGATAATATTCTTAGAATTTGTCCCAAGTAGGAGGGAAAGATAAGATAAAATGTCAACTCATGCTCAAATCAACTGAAGATTACAGACATGGAGAATATACAGCAAATGGTTTACGGATTATGGTATCTTTAGCTTGGGATATGCTGGAACCAGCTCCCACCAGCTGGCGAGACCAAGCTGTTAAATTTCAGAGTGAGCCTTGAGAATTTGCAAATCTATACCTTGGAAATTGGCAAATGCTGTGAGTTAGAACTGCATTTATTATTTTGTTGATTGCCTAGACTTATGAAAATGATGGAAAAATATCAATATTAATAATTTGGTTCAAACTTAAATGTGTGATATGTATATCCCTTCTCCTTTCATTGTGAAATGGTTGTTAAATATTTACCAGCACACCCCTATGTCATCTCTGTATTAAACATTGCAAAATGACTTAAAGCTAAGTTTGAGACTCTTTATTAAGGGGTTGGCATGGAAAAGTTTTGCAATATTGCTAGTCAGATTTTTCTGGTTGATGGTAGATGAATGTAAATGGTATATTCTTGCTCTATAAGAAATGACAGGGATGAAAAACTAAGAAACATTAGAAATGTCACATGAACTGAGACAGGACAAAGAAAGAATCAAGATAACATTTTCTGCAATTACCACAATAATAAAAATGAAAATACTATTGAAATGTAGCTAAACTGATTGATTACCAAAAAATAATAAAGGTTTTGTTAAATAGGAAAAATAATATACCTCTATGTTCTGGGTAGATTGGTGAGAGAAAATGGATGTGGAATCTATATAGCACAGATTACCATATTTGGTTGCTTAACCAAAATGTGCTTAACTTTTTTTTTTTTTTTTGTTATGATATTATTCAATAGGAGTGGTGAGGTTGGGAATAAATCACCCATCTCTCCCCGAAATAGTATCTACTTAGAGACTGCTAACTTAAAACAATGATGGAAAAAAAACCAGAAATAATGTATATGTAAAATTATGCCATAGAAATTAAGGAAATTAAGGGAAAAGAGAGAAGCTATGAGTAGTGATTAATAGTCTCTAGTATCTTTGACACTAGATTTTCACAGAGAAATTTATTAATAATCAAGAAATACTCACTGACGGTATCTGCTGTGCTCAGTGAATTGCATTCTGTAGAAGATACAAAGGAAGTATAAGAAATAATGAGTATTCTAGAAGAATTTATTGGCTGTGTGAGCATGGGCATATCACAATCTTTTTGAACTCTAAATTTCTCACAGAGTAAATGAGGAGAATAAGGATACTTAATCTCTAAATTGTCTTGAGGATCAAGTGAAATAATATATGTAAATGCATTCAGAAGTGAATGCATACAGTGTACTCTAATGTATGGTATAGAGAGACTTTTAGTCCTTACTTTAAGACTTCCTAGGAGACAGTTCATTGAAAGGTAAAGAAATCATGAAGAAGAGAGTAATTAATCTGGTCTTTGAAAAAAAAGAAAAATTCGATGTGTGAGATGAAGAAGAAAGACATTTCAAGGTAAGAACTTGTAGGGAACTAAGACATAACCACATATGTAAGGGGGTAAAAAGGAGGATTTTTCAACTGGTGGTGTTGTGCCACAGTTGTCTTTTAATGTCCTGACCCACTTTCCCTAATTGTCCTATTCAATTACTCTGCCTCAGGTTATAATCATTCCCTCTTAATGTTTGATGGGATAAAGGTCTTTATCCATTTTAGACAACATTAGAATATCTGGAGCCTCTCAGGTACCTCCCTACACCTTGTCATCCTAGGTACTTCCCTCCACTATGTCATCCTCATCCTAGATACCTCCCCCATTACATCACCTTTCTTGTATCCTATAAAAGAATCTTGTATCCGACATTCACTGCTGGATTTTTGGAGAAGATAGTCTCATTCAGCCCTGGGACCAAACCATGGATCCACTTGGTCCCAGTAAATCTCTCCCTTTTAAATAAAATATTAAATTGTTCTCTAATCTCTATGCTGCCTCAGTTTCTCTGGCATTACACTGTGGAGGTTATATGTTGAAGATCCCATGAAAAATGCATTTGGATATGTGAGATGGAAAGGAAGTATGAAGGGCTATGAAATACTGGCAATAGGAATTTAATGAAATAAGTTATAGAGATCCAGAGAAGGTCTTTGAGCATGGGAGTAACATAATAGATACATAATAATACATGTATGTGGCTTTTAAAATAAGTTTTCTTTCTGAATTTTATTTTCTAAAGAAATTTATTTTTTTCTATTATTTAACTATATTTCTACTGACAAGTTATACTTGAAAGGTTCACAACTGAAGTAGGAGAGCTAAATAGAAGTTTCAGAGACAAATTTAATTTTGATATAAAGAAAAGTATCATTCAAAGCCAGAAGAGCTTTCCTGAATTGGAAGGTATTGCTGGAGAAGGTAATAATTTCTATTGTTCTGTCTATTGAATATTTTTAAGGAAAGGCTGGTAGATACTTCCCCATCACAAATAGATGGAATTCTTGATAGAGTATGGGTTAAACTAGATAGCATGTGAGAACTCTTTCTACTTAGAAATTCTGAGATTCTGCATTAAAGATGTTTTCATAACTAACCAGATGTAGCGTTGAAAATATTCAGGGCAGATGTGTTCCTTCTGAGGAATATCAAGCACTGGGGCTAAACCTAGAAGGATTTGGAAACATCCTGGGGCTGCTTACTTCCAAATGAAATGTGACAAGCACTTCTCTTTTATTTACTATGTGAATTATGTCTTACTACAGAATGATGTAATTGGAAGAAAAATGAATTTAGAGTCAGAAAACCTGGCTTAGGGGTCTGGTTTTATCAGTTATTAGTTTTGTGACTTAAAACATATCTTTTAATGCCCTAGAATATCAAATGATTACATACATACATAAATACATACACACATACACATACATACATACATTCATAATACATATATTTAATTTTTTTATTTTCAAAATGCATGCAAAGATAGTTTTCAACAAAACCTTGTGTCCCAACTCTCCCCACTCTTCCTGTTCAGCAAGTAATCCAATATATATTAAACATATAATTCTTATATATATATATATATATTTTTTTTTTACATTTATTATTCTATACATGAAAAATCAGATCACAAAGGGGAAAAAATGAGAAAGAAAAAAAAAAAGCAAGCAAACAACAGCAAAAAAGGTGAAGATACTGTTGTAATGCACATTCAGTTCCCATAGTCCTCTTTCTAAATACAGATGGCTCTCTCCAACACAAGTCTATTACAAGTGGCCTGTATCACCCCATTGTTGAAATGAGTCCATCAGAATTAATCATCTTATAATGTATGCATAGTTTGATAGCCCTTGGGGTAGTTTCAAACTACTCTCCAGAAGGGTTGAATCAGTTCACAACTCCACTTACAATGTATTAGTGTCCCAATTTTCCCACATCCCCTTCAACATTTATCACTATTTTTCCTGTCATCTTAGTCTACCTGTAGTGTGTGATCATACTGCAAAGTTGTTTTAATTTGTATTTCTCTAGTTAATAATAATAATTTAGAACATTTTTTTCATATGACTAGAAATGGCTTTAATTTCTTCATCTGAAAATTGTCTGTTCATATCCTTTGACTACTTATCAAGTAGAGTCAATTATCTATATATTTCAGAAATAAGGCCTTTATCAGAACCTTTGAATGTAAAAAAAAAAAAAAAAAAATCAATTTTCCCCAGTTTTCTGCTTCCCTTCTATTCTTTTGTTTGTGCAAAAACTTTTAAATTTAAAATAATCAAAATTAGAATCAAAGGATTTTGAGCTGGAAGAAATTGTGTAGTTCAGTGATTATATTTTGCAGTTCAAGAAACTGAGTTCCTAAGAGGTTAGAGCTGGTATAATTTGATCCTAGTTCCTCCCACTCCAATTCCAACATTTTCCCATACTGGCAAGTGTTTGGTCTATGACACCTACCAATAAACTTTATACTTAGTATTCTCAAACTATTAAGAAAATTTACCAACTTTTAAATATAGGAAAATCTTAAATTCTTTCTTTTCTTTTCCCTTCTCTTCCTATTTCCAGTTTTCCAACAGCTGAGAGGATTTGCCTTTTGTTTCTAAGGTCCACTACTTTCACCTTCGCAGCTAGCTTTGTGTGCAATCCCATTTTGGTGGTTTCCTACCTTATCTCTGGCATGGCTTTCCAAGCAGCAAGACTCCAAAATAGCAGTTAGAAATATATTACTTCTCTTTTTTATTTCAGAAGGCAGTCTTGTGTTGTTTACTTCTCAACCAACCTCCAATTGAAAGTGGAAATTGAACAACAATGCCCTGGAAGTGAATGCAAACTTCTCTCTTCACCTGATATGGGTTATCTTCCCCAAATTACCTCTTTAAAAATGCTTGTAGGAGAGTTAACGTTTTTACTCTTTATGGTTAAGAGAAGGGTCTTGCTACTTAGTAAAAGCATGCCATTTAAGGAATCATGGTTATTAAGGTTAATAAAACCTCTAGTAATAACAGTATCTTGCATTAACATAGTACTTTTACTTTCTAGGTAGCATTTTCTATTTAAGATTGCATTTAACTTTACAATGTTTCTTCCAGCAAGGTAGAAATGGGTATTATTATCCTCATCTTATGAATAACAAAACAGAGGAATGTAGAGTTGAAGTGATTTGCCTAATATTATATCCTTTCTTCTGCATTGTGCAACTTATATAGTTATGCTAAGGAATAGGGTAAATGTTTTGCAGATGTGTGTGTGTGTATGTGGGGGGAGAATAGAAAGATTTTATCTTAAGTAACATTTTTACCTACCTTTTCATCTTACCTAGCATTGTATTATTTGAGGTAAATTAGGGTACTAAGGATGTGGTTGAAGCCAGATTTGAACTCACAAAGATGACTCTTCCTGACTTCAGACCTAGTACTCTATCCATTAAGCCAACTAGCTGCCCTTAGATAGGTAAGGCGTACTTCAGAGATATTTTGGATTTGATGCCATCTCATTGAAATAATAGGGTGAGAGAATTGAGGGTAAGAGATCCCCTCTGGTCGATATTGCAGATCCCTTGTGAAAGAATTCACAAACTGGAAGTCCCTGGCAAAAGGGGATTATTTACACTTATTTACTTCTTGACAACTTTCTTAGTGGGCAGGGTCTTGTTTAGGAATAAATGATGAGAATTAGGAAAGGGGGAACCCCTAGAGTCCCCTGGAAAGGAATTTACAGACCCGAAAACCTAAATTGATTTAAAAAAAAATAATTAAAAAAAAAAGGATTTTGGAAATAAGATTAAAAGGTAGGAAACCACCAGAGCCAGAGTGGCTCTGGTGGGCAGAAATCCTTGACATGACCAGTTTAAGGATGGGAGCTCTGCAAAGAGTGGACTCCAGTCTGGCTTTTTTTTATAATAGGGGTGCTTTGGACAATCTGAAGGGGCCATGGGTGGATTCCCAGGCTGGCCTCCAGTCTGAGCTTCAGTCAGGATTAGAATTTGAATAGAATTCAATGGATTCTTAGATAAGGAAGGAGCTGTTTGTGGGGATTGGGGAAACCTGAGCAGATAGTGGGGGGCTGGGAAAGCCCAAGGTAGTTCAGATCTGGTGGGGGCTGGGAAAGCCTCGATATCATTGGAATTCAAAAAAGGTGCTTTTTGACCAGGATTTGTGAATCAAAAGATTCTAGCTTCTTCAGCCATGGGGGGGGGGGGGGAGAGGTTGGAAATCAGAAAGGAATCTTAAAGGGACCTCAACCCCCATCATTAGCAAAGGTGCGTTTGATGAGGTTCGGCACAGGACAGAGAGTTGTGGGAACCCCTTCTGGTTGGCTTAGGTCCTTCATAAAAGAATTTAAGAACCTGAAAAGTTAGACTGGCAAAAAGAAGTTTATTGTTGGAACTAAGAAGTCAGCCTTTGCTAGGAAAACTGACTTCCTTCATGGCAAAGTCCTTAGAGAGAGAGATAAAGTTCTTAGCAGAGAAATGTAAAGTACGGGCTAGTTCCTTGGAGGGCCTCAGAGTCAGCCAGAGTCAGGATAAATCAAAGTCCTTGGTCTTTAGGGGGAAAAGTGAAAGAGGCAGGCAAGCTGTCATGCAGCTTGCCAAAGATGCATCCTGGATTCTGGAGGCTGAGTCTCCAGCCTCTCTCCTCCTCATCCTACTGCCAAGTGACTTTGACTTTTCCCCCCTCCCTCTCCAGTCTTTGCCTCTGATTATCTTAACACCAAACATTCAGCAAGCACCAAGGGTGAGAAGAGCCATTTATCTGAATATAGGGCTAATAGAGTCATCATCATCAAATAGGTAATTTGCCTTAAGTGATCCATTGTCTGATTCAAGCACACTTTTTTGGAGTTTCAGCCCTCTACAGAGAAATCCTGGCAGAAAGATACAGAGGGGTTAACACTGAAAAGAGAATGCCTTCTTAGTGGGCAGAGGGTCCTCACAGGCAGCTGTGCCAAGGAGAGAGAGAGGCAGGTTCCTTGGCCTGGCATGACCCCTGCTTTTGGCCCTCTGCAAAGAAATGCCCCAAGTTGCTCCTTTTTATAATTTGAAACTGGTTAAGGGCCGGGGACAATTTGAGTTGAAATCAGACCAAAATATTCCAATTGAACAGAAGATTTTCAATTGAATGAGTGTCCCTGGAATAATCTCCACTTCAATAAAAGTGTAATCAGTAGTGAGTGTTATCAATGTGTGTGGGGGGGGCATAGGTCTCCTCCAGGATAACAGAATGAATTACTTATCTTGATTCCCTAGGGTGGGTCTTTCTCAGGGGAGAGCTTCTCCAAGGGTTCAAGGAGTTTCTCAAGTGTTCCCCCCAAAATCAGAGAGAGACAGTTTCAGGGTCCCCTGTCACATTTACACTGAGAAGAAGATATATTCATCAGTGGGCCAAGTGAGAAAGACAAATAGCTCCTGAGTAGGAATTTAGCAAAAGTAGGTTAACACTGAGAAGAAAACATCTTCATCAGTGAGAAAAATCCTGTTAAGACTTAGCAAAGATTTGGGGTTCAGAGTCCTTTTATTAGCCTTCCGGAGTTTGAGGCTTTTTTGATCTTTGGATGAATCTGAGAGGCTGATTTTCAATTCAATTCAATTCAATTCAAAATTGAATGAGATCACTTATCTTGGGAAAGGTGTTATCTGGGAAAGGTGTGCCCTTCTCAGGGAAGAGCTTGGGACCCCAAATCACCCTTCCCCTCACAGATTAAAAGGGACACAGTTCACATTATTTCCCCCTCAAACAATCTCAGTTTATATCAAGAATAAAGCAAATATCAAGATAAAGTGATCCACATGTTTTTTTTTTTTAGTTTCCTAGTGCATATAAGTTATGTTTACAGTATAATATAGTTTATTAAGTTGTATAATAGTATTACATCTGAAAATGTACATGCCTTAATTTAAAAAAATACTTTATTGCCAAAAAGCAAAATGCTAATCATCATCTGAGTCTTCAACAAATCAAAATGTTTTTTGCTAGTGGAGTGTCTTGCCATTGCTGTAGCTTGGGATGGCTGTGACAATTTCTTAAAATATGACAGCAACACCACTACTTCATTGATTAACTCTTCATTTGAACACTTAAAAGCCATTGCAGGGTTATTAATTGGCCTAATTTTATTAGGCCAATTAGATTGTCGTTTCTGAGGTAATAGGAAGGCCTGAGGAAAAGGAGAGAAATGAGGGAATGGCCAATTGGTGGCACAGGCAGAACAGAAACAACATTTATCAATTAAGTTTATCATATTGTTTGTGCTTACCAAATCAATGACAGTAATAACATCAAAGACCACAGCTCACCATAACAGCAATAATAATAATGAAAAAGTTTGAAGTATTTCTAGAATTGCAAAAATATGATACAAAGCCATGATGTGAGCACGTGCTGTTGGAAAAAATGGTGCTGCTAGAATTAACTTGTTAGAGGATTGACACAAATATTCAATTTGTAAAAACAAAAACAACCACCAAAAAAGAAAAAAAGAAAAACAAACAATATCTGCAAAGAACAATAAAGTGAAGCTCAATAAAATGAAGTGCACCTGTATGTTGTCTCTCTAGAGTTTGTAAAAATGCTTTATATGAATTATCTTATTTGGTCTACACAATAAACCTGTGGGATCTATCTTATTATCCCTTCCTTACAGATGGAAAAACTGAGGTCAAATGAGGCAAAATGATTTGCCCATGATTAACAGATTGGGAACTGGGCCTGGAGTCAGGAAGACCTGAGTTCTAATTTAATTTCAGACACTTTTTTTAGGCATGTGATCCTCAGCAAGTCACTTAATAAAGTGTTTTATTTTGTTTTAATCCACTGGATAAGGAAATGACAAATCACTTCAGTATCTTTTCTAAGAAAACCTAATGGACAATATTAGCATGCCATGATCCATGGCATCATAAAGAAATAGACATAACTGAATAACAACAATATACAATATCTGAGATCAGAAGTATACTTTGAACCTGGTGTTTTCTGTTTCTACCTTGCAAGATAGATAGAGGGCACAGGTAGGATAACACTCATACTGAAATCAGAAAGTATTGGCACTTACTAGTCTCAGGCACTTACTAGCTGGGTAACTCTGGGCAATTCATTTAGCCATTATCTGCCTCAAATTTCCTCAGCAGTAAAATGGGAATAACAGCAGTTCCAACACAGGGTTGTTTGAATTTCAAGTGAGATAATATTTCTAAAATGCTCAGCATTGTACCTGATGTTTAGTAGATGATGTGACTCTGTCTCTTTCCCTATCAGGAAGAAGCTATCATCAGATAATTCTATTATCAGATAATTCTCAGACTATCTGGGAAGGAACTCTTTATCTCCTTTAGGTATCTTCAAATAATCTTTTTAAGATATTGATTAGTACATCTTTAGCCAGTTACATTCCATCAGACTCCTGTTCCCTCCCTTTAAGTTCCTGCCTTTACTTCTCTGGTCTCCCAGAGAAGCCCCAGGTGCTATTTTTTCCCTTATAAAAGATGTGTTTATGATGGAAAAATGGTGCTGCTAGACTTAACTTGTTAGACGGTTGACACAAACCTTTCAATTTATAATTCTCTTCAGGACTGAGCCCACTATGAGGTTACTCTCTCTCCCTCATAGTGCCTTCCTTCTAATGGCATGTTTCTCCTTACTCTAGCAAAATCTGCTAATCTAACCTCTTGGACAAAGGCTTTCTTTTACCGCATGAAGTATTTCCTTTCTCCTGGACAATTGTGGATTCTTCTGGGGTACTTTTCTTTTTACTTAGTCTAACTATATGATCTCCCAAATCTATTTTATATTTACCATTCCTGGTTTCTGTTGTATACCCTCATTTTGTCTGTAACTTCTTCCCTTAAATAAATCTATCTTTTGTCAAAGAGAATGGCCATTGTGAATTTGTCACATTTATTTGGATTATCCCAGCCACATCTGTAGAAGCTATATAAATGCTTATTCCATTGGACTTTCTCTCCTCCCTTTCCTTTCATTTCAAAGTACTCCCAAAAAGGAGTTTTTAACCTGGGATATGTGACTTTTTTGTCTTTTAATATATTTGTAATGGTTTCCTTTGTAATCCTTCATATTTTATTTATACATTTAAAAATATTATTCTTAGAAAAGTTCATAGGATTCATGAGACTTTCAAAAGTGTTCTGTGACATCCCAAAAGGTTAAAAACCTTTATCCTAAAAGGTAGGAATATATAAAAAATATATATTAATGAGAATATTCTTAATGGGATAGGAATTGATTGTGATTTGTGCAGAAGAACAAAGGAGTCTGAAAGATAGCTCAGCGCTTGCTCTTTTGGTTGAATTCAAGGTAATAAGACTTTTTTGAGACTAGAATACAGGGGTCAAAGTGGATGGAAAACTGATAGAATAAGAAAAATTTGGAGAGAAGTGAAAGAACCCTCAAAAGGATAACTTTAGAAACTCATTCCCTTGGAGGAAACTGCCCTATTGTGTTCACCATCTATCATGCTGTTAAATGGGACTCTGCCCTACCTTCTTTCTTAATCCCCCTCCCTTTCTCTGTTTCTCACTTCCTCTATTCTCCATGTGGCGCCTCTTTATGAACCATGGGGCTGCTTGCAGTAACAGAGGCCAGACTGGCTGCACAAGCTGTATTTGTCTTTTCTTTATTTTACTGGAAGTCTTTGGGGCCATCCGGGCTGGTAATTGCACCACGCTGTTTCTGAATCGATGATTTTTAGAGCTGTTGAGCTCTTATTACTGCAGCTTGTTGGGGAGAAACAAGTGAAAGATCCAGGTCAGTTTGGTCTGTGCAATAGATGGATCTCATCAAATTGTCTTTCTTCAATTGTTGAATAAAACTAACAAAGCTGCTAAATAAAATGAGAGACAGAGAGACAGGAAGACAGGGAGGGAGATAGAAACAGAGAAAAGGGAGGAAGGGGAAGAGAACAGGAGAGAAATGAGAGACAGAGAGAAAAATTAACACATCTGATTTAAGATAAAATGGAAATAAAATTCCTTTATCAGGGACCAAAGCTTCTCAAACTGTGGGTCACAGCCCCATATGGGGTCTTATAACTGAATGTGGGGGTGGTCACAAAATTATGATTTCTTATCAGTAATTGTTTGATATGTATGCTTATTTTATATACTTATATATGCGGGGTTGCATAAAAATTTTTCAGACAAAAAGGGATGTTGAGTGGAAAAAGTTTAAGAAGCCTGATTGGAGCTAAAAAAAATTAATAACCAACCCACTGGCAGTTACTTTTACACTGGCACACCTCTTTCATACAGTTTTAATTAAGGGAGGGTATCACATTTGTATCTCAGAAAACTGTAATGACCTTGATTTGGTTCAAACATTATGAGGGTCCTCCTAAATGCCCACTATGTCTACCTGGCATCTCCCTTTCTTCTTTTTCACATTTGCTGGGATGTAGTGTTGTAGGACCTGGCCCTTGCCAGTTGTTAGGGGCAGATGGAGAGAACGGTAAGTCCAATAGAAAGGGCCAATGAGGAATCCCCATGGTCCAACTCTAGGTCTGACATTCTCATTAAATGCATCTTATAAAATGCTAGCCCCAGGTTAAAGCCTTTGAGA